>NW_026128375.1:0-9978 GCF_022985175.1 Labeo rohita
TGGATGAACTGACCAATCTCAGGCCTTCTATGTCCATTGTTTTCAGACTGATTTCCCTGCCTACACAGTCCATCCTAAGTGTATGAAAAGTATTTTATATTTTTTGTCGGGAAAAGGTGAGCTGACACCTAAAATTCAGTATTGCCAATAGTGTGAACTCAGAGTGTGGAAAAAACATATCGTTTTGATGCTGTTTGTTGCGATTCTGAGGAAAACTTGTTTGTGTGCTTAACGATAAGTTAATTTGTTGAACTAGTATCTTTTTGAACTTTTTTTCTCCCATGTTTTATGGGGAAATGTTTTCAGGATATGAAAAAATGGTTTTGTTGTGTTTTCAATTGAATATTTGTAATTGAATTGATTTAAAATAAAAGGGAAAATTGCATTAATGTTCCTTTATTTGTTTGCTTTTTTTCTTAATTTTCTAGGTTAACAAATTGGAAAAATAAAACATTTGATATAGATTTAACTTGGAAATTAATTTTAAGTTAAATGAAATGACCTTTGTAATTCATATTACAAAACATTTTAAGTTAAATAAATTTAAGTAATGTAAAGTTTTTTAGGGCAACCAGTTTCCTCCAATTTTTTAAGTAAATTCAACTTATCCGGGTTTAGAGGGTTTCAGATACATTTTATGTTCAACTTTAGATCTCAGCAATGGATTTTGTGTCATAAATACATTTTAAAGTTAAAAAAAAAATAATTAATAAACATTAAACTTTAGATAACAGTCATCAATCGGAAGCAGTTTTTGTCAAATAAAAACATTTTTCTGTATAATATTTTCTGTTAAAAAATAAAAAAAAAAGGTGTCAGGGCTTTGGTGTCAAATAAATACATTTAATATTTTTGTACATTTCTGTACCTTTCCATCATATTTGTTAGCGATCTCCTGGATTTGGCGTCAGATACATTTTATATTAATAAACATTAACTTCAGATACCAGTCAGCAATCGCAAGCAGTTTTTGTCAAATAAAAACATTTTCTGTTAATATAAAATAACTTGAAAAAGTTCAAAAAAAATACATTTAATATTTTTGTATATTTCTGTAAAGTTCCATCATACTTGTTAGCGATCTCGTGGATTTGGCGTCAGATACATTTTATATTAATAAACATTAACTTCAGATACCAGTCAGCAATCGCAAGCAGTTTTTGTCAAATAAAAACATTTTCTGTTAATATAAAATAACTTGGAAAAAAAAAAAAAAAAAAAAAAAAACATTTAATATTTTTGTATATTTCTGTACGGTTCCATCATACTTGTTAGCGATCTCCTGGATTTGGCGTCAGATACATTTTATATTAATAAACATTAACTTCAGATACCAGTCAGCAATCGCAAGCAGTTTTTGTCAAATAAAAACATTTTCTGTTAATATAAAATAACTTGAAAAAAGTTTGGTTTCAAATAAATACATTTAATATTTTTGTATATTTCTGTAGGTTTCCATCATACTTGTTAGCGATCTCCTGGATTTGGCGTCAGATACATTTTATATTAATAAACATTAACTTCAGATACCAGTCAGCAATCGCAAGCAGTTTTTGTCAAATAAAAACATTTTCTATTAATATAAAATAACTTGAAAAAAAGGGGTTTTGTTGAGAAAATACATTTAATATTTTTGTGTATTTCTGTACGGTTCCATCATACTTGTTAGCGATCTCCTGGATTTGGCGTCAGATACATTTTATATTAATAAACATTAACTTCAGATACCAGTCAGCAATCGCAAGCAGTTTTTGTCAAATAAAAACATTTTCTGTTAATATAAAATAACTTGAAAAAAAGTTTGGTTTCAAATAAATACATTTAATATTTTTGTATATTTCTGTAGGGTTCCATCATACTTGTTAGCGATCTCCTGGATTTGGCGTCAGATACATTTTATATTAATAAACATTAACTTCAGATACCAGTCAGCAATCGCAAGCAGTTTTTGTCAAATAAGTTTGATCACCTTCTGATTGCAATTGGTGCATATTCCACACGATCCTCCTTTTCTACTTTCTGTAAAAAAAAAATAAAAATTAATAATAATAATAATAATAATATTAAATGTGATGTAATGTGATTATTATTACTATTATTATTATTTATTTATTTATTTTTTTTTATTTTTTTGTAGTACCAAGTCTTGTATAAACACGTGATATATTTGATAGATCATTATACTATGAAAGCTCATTATTGCCACTAGGCCTGTTGCAATAATCAGTATATCAAGTATATCAGACAATATATGCTGAAAGCTGAAAAAAAATAATCATTTGAGGCCTAATAGTGTTTCCTTACACTAAAGAAGAAAAAGTCAAAGCTGCAATTCACTGTTTGCATATGTGCATGTAGCAATGCAAAATGGTGCTCTCTCGTAGCTAGTGTTAAGGGAAGGAAGGAAGGAAGAGAATGTGTGTTTGCAATTTAGTTTTGCTGTTCCCTCTGTTGTTTTTCTATGTGCTTCAGATGAATGTGTTTGTCTTGTGAATCTTGTGCATGCGATATTAGGCATGCACTACATGCATTTTTATGATGTAATGTTATTATATATTCAGTGGCATAAAATGGTCTTAAAATGGCAATATCACAAGTATTTATATGACAACACATTGCTCAGCAAAAAAGTAGTTATCATGGTAGGACTAACCGTCACATTATAATATAAACAAAGACAGAAAGAAAAAAAATAAGCTCTGGTAAATTATAACCAAAAAAGGTGACATGCAAAATCCAAATTATGACATACTTGAGTCAGATTATGCTATATGCAAATTAAAATTAATATAGCATAATTACGACATTTCAAGTTAGAATTTATTAATTTATTTTATTTATATATTTATTTTAAATGTCATTATTTAACCATTGTATATGATAGTTTCAGCGCTTTAATTTTAATTGCATAATCTCAGTTTAGTTCGTCAGAATGTATAATTTTGTCATAATTTACCAGAGCATGATTTTTTTTTTCTTATGTAGTGGAAATGGACTTAAATATTATCCAGACAAAATCAAAAGTACATACTGATCTAGATCAGACACTTAATGCATTATTAAAATCAGAAGTTGTTTGTTAACATTAGTTAATGCACTGTGAACTAGTTACATGAACATGAACTAACAATGTATAAATAACAATGTAATAAACTGTACTTTTTATTACCTACATTAATAAATACTGTAACAAATGTATTGTTTATTTTATGTTCATGTTAGTTAATACATTAACTAATGTTAACCAATAACATTTGTAAAGTGTTGCCAATTATACAAATACTCAACAAATGAACAATAAATTGTCTTACCGATTTCTGTGCTTTTCTTTTGTAGAATGTCGTCTCTGCATAAGTGATCTCTACTTCACAAGTCTCAACTGTTTTAACAAAAATAGATTAATTAAAACCACAAACCTCAGTCTTAATTAGATCTGGTTCTTCACAGCCTATGTGTTATTATTAGGGCTTTCAAATTTAACACTAAAGTAACACGCAACAATTTAAAAAAGGGCACTAACAAATGTAATTATAGCTATTAGGCCAATAACATTTCCCACACACAAATAGTTCATAAAACAGTGTGTATCATTACATTCAAAGAGACACATAAATCACACATTAGTTTATACATAAATCAAACCCAAATGGGATATTTAACAAAGTATTTTACATTATTTGTATTTAATCAGCATGTAAGTTCAACAAGCACAACAAAAGTTATCATTTATATAAATTTTAAAGCACCAGCCACATCTTTACACATGTAAGATTATGTTCATAAAATGGAGATAAGATAAAATGGACAACGTTATTATTATTATTATTATTATTATTATTAAAAAATAAACATTTCTCTTTTTGCTTTCCCAGTGTTGATGCACATTAAGTGAGATGAGTAAAAAAAAAGACAGTCTCATTATGTACAAATAGACATTTATTATAATGGTGAAAATTTTGAGAATAATTTAAATTAAATAATAAAAAATAGGGCAATCAGATCACTAAAATATTTAAAAATATTTTTTGAAGAATTATTTCTTATTTTACTTGTTTAAAAGGAGAAGATAATACTTGCCTTCTGTATCAATTTTTCTGTGTTTTCTGCAGATGCTGAAGATCATGATTACAGCTAAAATCAACAGAGATCCAGCAGCCACAGCAGCAGAGATCAACACTATCAGAGAGACTGAATCTGGAGGATATGAAGGACAGTGAAAGAGATGTAATGTAAGTGATTGAATCAGTCTGATCTACAACATAAGACAGAGATCAGATTAGTAAACACATATTGACACTGTTGTACCTGCACATGTGTGACAGAGTTTGCTGATGTCCAGATGTGTGGTCTGGTTGCTGATGGGATTGTTGATCACACAGCTGTAGGTGTTTTTATCCTGATATTCCACCTCCAGAGGTAGAGAGAGACTGATGCTGAGATCAGACACACTGATGCTGGACAATAAACTGTTTCCTTTGTACCAGGAGAGAGTCACATCACTCACATTCACCACTGAACACAACAATGAACAAGATGATGATGAACAGTTTAAAGAGTTACTGCTGATGACAGGAACAGGCAGATGAGCTGAAAATATGAGACAATAAGAGGAATATAACACAACAATCTGCTTATTTTCAACGTTGCGATTTCTAGTAATAATTAGTGTAATAGATTTTGTGTTGAGTGATTGTTTACTGTGTGAAGGTCAAAGGTCAGGATCTCAAATAAAATTATTTAACAAATGAACATATAAATAGAATATGTGCATGTTAGACAAATGATCTCTACTCACCATAGACTGAAACATAGAATGTTTTTGTTAACTCTTTCACTCCAGCTATCTCTAGTTGATAGAGTCCAGCATGTTCATTTGTAATGTTTGTGATGGTCAGAGATCCAGTTTGATTGTCCAGCTTCAGTCTGTGTCTGAATCTCTCATCAGTATCATTATATGTGGAGATTATTTGTTTCCTTTTCTTCATTTTAGCTAAGAGAGAGTTTTTAGCTCCGTATTTCCACTGTATGTTATTGCCTTCATATATTTCAGCAACATCAGTGTGTAGAGTGACAAAATCTCCCTCCATCACTGACACTGATTCACCAAACACACCTGATGAATAGATTTTACACAGATTAAAGCCTCTGCTGGTTTACAAAGCCTGAAATCAGTTTTATTTACATGCGAAGTTGAGAACAGCAGGAGAAACAAAAAAACTAAACAAAACAAACAAAAAAAGTAAAATACCAACAGACTTTATAAATAGCTGTTGTAGGTTGTAAACTGTTACCGTAATAGAGAGATTGTTAGAATCGAGCAGACAGAGAAAATATTGCAGCAGCACTGTTTAATATATTAAACACATATGTATAAACAGTGCATAATGCACAAACCTATACGTAACTCTTCTGTTCCAGACGAATACCTTATTATTATTATTATTATTATTATTATTATTGTCCTTAGTTTTGCTTTTTAAACGTTTTTTTTTTTTTTTTTTCCTGTCCTTGTGTCATATGTATGTACTGTATGTGCCAAGAGGTCCTTTTTTTGCACACACTTGGCAAATAAATCTATAATAAGTGAATAAAGACTTTACATCAAAATAAAAGGGTTAAAGTTAATCTATTTTTAAATTTGAAATAAGACTAGGATCAAAATGATGATTTCAGTGTAAGTGTAATTTTAGTGCAACATATTTATTAGATAAACCTTCATTTAATCTAGATTTAAGATTGATCCTTATTGGTGTCACATCCTTAGTGTTTAAAATGTTTAATATTTGTTTTAAAATGTAGAGGACAATCAGTGTTTAAAGTTAAATAATTTATTGACAATAAATACATAATAATTGTTGCAGATTAAAAGTATGTTTTTAATTGTACTGGATATTGTAAATACATTTTATTAAATAAATTGTTAAATAAATGGTTACATAAATTTCTGGTTAGTCCCCTACGGACTATAAGGTTCCTGCACTTTTTAAGTAGTACATTTCCATGACAGTTGTACATATTTATGATCATTGCAGAAGTATTTTTTAAAATATGTATAAATGTACTTTTTAAATGGACAAAAAAATGTCTGATATTTGAAAGAAGCTTAACAGAATGTTCACAATTTATGAACATTTACATTCACTGTAGAGATTTCCATTGTTTTCATGATTTTTTTTTCCAGATCTGGAAATGTCAATATAAACTTCCTAACCCTAATCTAAACCGAAATTCAAAATTAGTAGATCTTACACTATATTCATACAAAATTCATAATTATTTTGGTAGATAACAGTCAAAATAAAAATAAATTAAATTAAATTAAATAATTTGAGCAGCAGCTTTATTACTCTGGGAAAATAAAATTAAAAACTTGTGATTAAAAAATTTAATTAAATTAAAAATAAAAATTCTTCTAATAAACTTACCCGTCCGACTCCAGCAGCACAAACAGAACAAGACAAACTTGTGAAACATTTTCTTCAGCGGTTCAGTGTGTGATCTAACACCAGAACTGCTAAAGTGTTGTGTGAATTCTCCCCGACAGCGTTTGACCCTCCTAGTTCACATCCTGCATTTGCATTTGATCAGTGTTGGGTTTGTTACTCAAAAAATGTACGCATTAGTAGTTACTCATTTCAAAAGTAGTATTATTACTTTACTTTTTACTCCCAGCCAACAGTAATTAGTTACACTACTAGTTACATTACTTTTCCATTACACTCCAAAAAATTATTAATTGCATAATTTTTGCACCCTGTGAATCCATGAAAGTTAAGATAAATGAAGAGTACAACTTTCTCAAACTGATGGAAAGTCACATTTTTTTAAACTTAATTCAGTCAACTAAACATGTTGGCATTTGCAGTAGATAAAGTCTTAGTACCACTACACAATTTACATGTGACATTGATGTCTTTGTCATCTTTTGTCCCTACAAAATTAAATCAATGGCTGTATTTCTAGCTGCTATATGATGGGGGCTTCTCCATCTTCCAGTGAAGCTAGCTTGCTGCATTGGTGATGTCACGTGTGTTGATAGGGATGATTGGATTTTTGATTGTGACAAAGAAGTAACTAGACATTTTTTTGGATGGTAACTGTAATATTATTACTTAAATTTGATTAGTAATTAGTTACACTATTAGTTACCAGGAAAAGTAATATTACTAGTAATGCGTTACTAGTAACTAGTTACTACCCAACACTGGATATGAAATTAGGGCTGTCATCAACAATTATTTTGGTGATCGAGTAATCTGTCCATTAATCAAGTAATCGCAATGAGGCAATAATTAGTTCAAATAAAATATCAAAAGCAAGTAATCATATAGTTTTAATGAACAGAGCTGTTAAAATACATAATGTGTTTTAAACAATACAGCTAATGTACATTATGCATTATAACAAATTCCTGCAGAGGGTGCCAACAGCCTTACGATTGTTTTTACACTTTTACTGCGTGATCCAATCCTTGTTTAATATTGACTATACAACATTTAATTAAAATGTTTAGTCAGCATATCAACAAAGATATTGATGTGTTGATGAATTCTCCTGTGTTTTCGTAGGTTTATAAATGATTTACCTTACAAATCTGATGAAAAGTGCATTGCATTCCCAGATTAACTGTATAATAAACCAAAACTCACAGCAATATGCAGATATGGAGTTTGAGATGCTTTACACATGTAAATGATAACAGTTTGTGTAGTAGTATTTACACATGTTAATAATTAAAGTGCATATATTAAACCTGCATTGCATATATTTATTTAACTGAATCATAGCATTTATTAATTCTTCATAGCATTTTGCTCTATTATGATTTTTAAATGAGTTTGAAAGACCAATTTCATGTAGACGTCACAGTTTCATTACTTGCAGCTGCGCACACATAATGCTTGCAGAAAAACACTGGTAAGAAGTGGAGAGAAATGGGAAAAATTCACAAAATAAGAGAACACGTATTGTTGTGCCTTTGGATGTCAGAATCACAATGCAAATCATTTTATTGAATATTGTTGTCAAAACCACCATTTGAAGCTAAAAAAAAATGCAGATGTTTAAACAGACAGACTATGGATGAAACCTGCTATGATTACTCTACTTTTAAAGCATAAATTTGATTTAAGCAATAGGTCTACATAATATTCACATGCAGTTCATAGGGGACTTATTACATTAGCCCTACAGTTACAGCATAAAATACTATTTAAAGCTATAACATTTTATATTAACCTGTTTTATTCCACATATTCTGACTTTTTTTTTTTCTCGCAAATGCAAGTTTATATATTGTGTTTTGGACTTTATAACTCGATTTTAACTCAACAATAGTGAATTTATCCATTCTGAGGGGGGAAAAAGTCTTTAAACTTAAAAGAGAGAATGGCGAGTTTATTTTTCTCATCAGAATTGTGAGATATAATCTCGGAATTGTGAGAATAAAGTCAGAATTTTGAAATATAAACTTCAATTTACCTTTTTTATTCTTTTATTCCATGACTTTCACTTGAAAACTGTAATTTTCTGCAACCAGATAGGCTCTGCCCACAAAAAAATGTCATCACTGTTTGCAAACAGTAAATTGGTCTATATGTAAAAATACACCACTTATGGTATTTTGCCAATTACTTGGCACAGGCAAAATGGAATCGAGGATTTTTAAAAATCGAATGCTTGAGTAGAATCGCAGAATCATTGTAGCCCTATATGATGTAATGTTATAGTTCATCTAGTCCATATTGAGATTTTTACTATTGGATAAAAATTAAGAGTTTCTTTGCAAAAACAGATAATGCTCAATCAAATTGCAGTTGGGTTATTTTGATATAAAGGAAAAATAAATAAAATATACAGCTAACACAATAAAAACACAATTTTTGAAAATTAATATATATATATATATATATATATATATATATATATATATATATATATATATATATATATATATATATATATATATATATATATATATATTTTTTTTTTTTTTTTTTTTTTTAAACAAAAAAATCAAAAAAATAAAAGCTTTTGGTTTTAACGTAACGAACAAGTAGCCAGCAGAAGACTGATCAAGCGCTTTCTGAGCCTCGTAAGTAAATTCTTGTGTTGTTTCCACTAGCTCAGAATTTTTTTTGATCATTATAATTGGTGGATGTCTAAAATCTAAAAATAAGGAGAAGCCTAAAACAGGCCTGAAGCCCAGTCCGCGTCTGAACTATGACGTGACAATTGGCAGAAACCAAGCCCTAAGGGCATAGAAAAGTTGGGGCCTGTCGGGTTCAATGCAGTTAGTCTGTTTACCTGTGTCTTGATCACCTGCCTGTCTTGGATTTCTCTTTTGTCTTGTTGTTTGGACTCTGTTTGCTCCTGGTCTGGATTTATCACCTGTCGGTGGGATACCCATTTGCCTCGCCCCCAGGATTCCGTTTGGACAATATCAGCATAAATCCTTATAATTTTTTGTTGTAAATACATTAAAGTAACTTGTCACTATCATTGAAGACCAGCAATAATAATTTTAATTTTGATTACATAATAATGGCAAAATATACAGTTGCATCTCAGTAAATTAGAATGTCGAGGAAAAGTTCATTTGTTTCAGTAATTGAACTCAAATTGTGAAACTTGTGTATTAAATAAATTCAGTGCAGTAGTTTAAGTCTTTGGTTCCTTTAATTGTGATGATTTTGGCTCACATTTAACAAAAAACCCACCAATCTCAACCCACCATCTCAACAAATTAGAATATGGTGACATGCCAATCAGCTAATCAACTCAAAACACCTGCAAAGGTTTACTGAGAAACCTGCAATCCCTGTATCTGAACATTGTTGTGGACATTGTTGTGCCATGCCACACTGTCAGAATCATTAAGGGAACATGATGGTAAATTTCTGTTAATGCTTTGGCCTACAAATTCACCTAACCTAATTCACATAAACCCACAGAGCAAGGGTGCCCAAACTCAGTCCT
>NW_026128376.1:0-9969 GCF_022985175.1 Labeo rohita
CCAACCATTACAGACACATAAAACAACTTTAGCAGATCAGTTAATTTAAAACACAAAACTGTGTAAACAAGGAACTGTAGATTCCACCATGAATCCACCATGCTGATCCCCATCTGTTAATTACACGATGCTTAGTCTTGAAGACATTTGGGCCTGAAAAAACTAATTTTAGAAGAAAATTCCAAGCACAACAGAGGCAGAATGAGGAGCTAAGCATGGCAAGGAGCAACAGACCGACTGTAACAATGAGTAACTAAAGTCATTTTAGGATGATATCAGTTGAAATGGCTGAAAAATCATAAATACAACCAATAATATAATTTAATGGCTTATCACTTTTGACCAATAGGTGGTGCTGTTTTCAAATTGATGTGATGAGTTCTGTGTGAGGTGACAATGACACACAAACAAATTTTGGTGTCATTATGCCAAAGCTTTACAGAGATACAGCCTCAGAATCATCTTGGCATCAAGCCTAAAATCTGTAGTGGCGCTGTACGAAAATGGTTTTGTCTATCGACACGAAATCCATAACTTTTAGTAAGCACAGTCTGAAGATGATTTGAATCAAATTTGGTGAAAATCAGACCAACGGTCTAGGAGGAGTTTGAAAAAGTATGTTTTGTACATTAATCAAAATGGCGGACAGGAAGTTTGGCCGATTTCGGCATAATGGATATCAATGTTTTCGGCTTGACCCAAGGAATCTATTGACATCAGTTTCATTACAATAGGCTAATGTAAGCAGAAGTTATTAGCATTTTTGTAAATTTCATTATTAATGTTTAGTGAATGGCGTATTACTTCTGACCCATAGGTGGCACTGTTACCAAATTGATGTGGCTTGGTCAGAGTGTGGTGACAATAGCACATATAAAATTTGGTGTCAATATGTCAAAGCTTTGCAGAGATACAGACTCGGATGCAATTTGGCATCTTTCCAGTCAATTCGTTGATGCGCTAAACGAAAACGGTTTCGTGTATCGACACAAAATCCATAACTTTTTGTCAGCATGGTCTGAAGACGATCTGAGTCAAATTTGGTGAAAATCGGACTAACGGTCTAGGAGGAGTTCGAAAAAGTAGGTTTTCAACATGAATCAAAATGGCGGACAGGAAGTTGAGCCAAAATTGGCAAAATTGGTATCGGTGTTCTCAGCATGACCGAAGGAATCTATCAAAATCAGTTTCATTTCAATAGGCTAATGTACGCAAAAGTTATTAGCATTTTTCGAAATTTCGTTATAACTTTTGACCACAAGGTGGCGCTGGTCCCAAAATTTTTATGTACATTCAGGGCATGGTGCCGAACATTTTTGTAATTAATGTCGAAACGATACGCTAATCCTTTCTCAAGATATAGCATTTTAAAGCTAAATTCAAAATGGCCGACACCCAAAATGGCTGACATGGGAAAATTGGATATGGTTCGACTCGGTATGACACACCGAATCTAAAGAGACCAGTTTTGTGATTTTTGGACAAATCGTTCAGACGTTATAAAGAAAAATAGCCATTTTTCGTATCTCCTTACCACTAGGGGGCACTGCACCGAAACACTGCAGGTAGCCTCAGGTCATGCTTGTTATAACACACACCAAGTTTGGTGTCAATATGCCAAACTGTTACGGAGATATGGCCTCACATTGATTTTTGCTAGCTTTTCGTAGAATTCTTTCGCGTGTTATTCGTGAAAGGCTGGACGAATCGACTTGAATTCCATAACTTTTTGCCAGCGTGGTCTGAAGATGATCTGGATCAATTTTTGTGACAATCGGTGCAACGGCCTAGGACGAGTTCGAAAAAGTAGATTTTACGAACAATTGAGAATAGCGAAAAAACTAAACCTTACGATTTTTGAATTTTGGTATCCATTCGACTCGGCATAAGCCAAGGAATCAGAGGAAAAAAGAATTTTTGTTGTGTGACTTACGGTTCAAAAGTTATTAGCATAAATCTTTTGAAAGTTTGGACAAGTGGTGGCGCTAGAGAGTTTGAGTTAGAGACTCCAAACTTGCTATGGTTAATGTTGGGACTGTCCTCTATCAGTGTGCAAAATTATACAACTTTCCCGCAAGCGGTTCTATGGGCTGCCATAGACTTGCGGCGGAAGAGGAAGAAGAAGAAGAAGAAGAAGAAGAAGAAGGAGAAATATAGCTGCAAGCAGCAATTGCGGGGCCAAGCACAACAGAGGCAGAATGAGGAGCTAACCATGGCAAGGAACAACAGACCGACTGTAACAATGAATAACTAAAGTCATTTTAGGATGATATCATTTGAAATAGCTGAAAAATCATAAATACAACCAATAATATAATTTAATGGCTTATCAATTTCGACCAATAGGTGGTGCTGTTTTCAAATTGATGTGATGCGGTCTGCGTGAGGTGACAATGACACACACAAATTTTGGTGTCATTATGCCAAAGCTTTACAGAGATACAGCCTCAGAATCATTTTGGCATCAAGCCTAAAATCTGTAGTGGCGCTGTACGAAAACGGTTTACTCTATCGACACGAAATCCATAACTTTGAGTCAGGACAGTCCGAAGATGATCTGACTCAATTTTGGTGAAAATCGGATCAACGGTCTAGGAGGAGTACGAACAAGTAGGTTTTGTACATTAATCAAAATGGCGGAAAGGAAGTTTGGCCAAGTATGGTATAATTGGTATGTATGTTGTCGGCATGACCCAAGGAATGTTTTGAGACCAGTTTCATTACAATAGGCTAAAGCAATCACAAGTTATTAGCATTTTTGGAAATTTCATTATTAATGTTTAATGAATGGTTTATTACTTCTGACCAGTAGGTGGCGCTGTTACCAAATTTATGTGGCGTGGTCAGGGTGTGGTAACAATAGCACATATCAAATTTGGTGTCAATATGTCAAAGCTTTGCAGAGATACAGCCTCAGATGTAGTTTGGCATCTTTCCAGCAAATTCGCTGATGCGCTGTACGAAAACCGTTTCATATATCGACACGAAATTCATAACTTTTTGCCAGCATGGTCTGAAGATGATCTGTGTCAAATTTGGTGAAGATCGGACTAACGGTCTAGGAGGAGTTCGAAAAAGTAGGTTTTGTACATTAATCAAAATGGCAGACAGGATGTTTGGCCAATATTGGAATAATGGGTATCAATGTTCTCGGCTTGACCCAAGGAATCTATTGCCATCAGTTTCATTACAAAAAGGCTAATATAAGCAGAAGTTATTAGCATTTTTGGAAATTTCTTTATAACTTTTGACCACAAGGTGGCGCTGCTCCCAAACTTTTTGAGTACTGTCAGGGCATGGTGCCGAAGACACATACCGAGTTTTGTAACGATACGTCAATGTGTTTGTAAAATATAGCATTTTTGGACAAAATTCAATATGGCCGACACCCAAATTGGCTGACATGGGAAAATTAGATATGGTTCGACTCGACATGATGCACCGAATCTAAAGAGACCAGTTTCATGATTTTTGGCCTAACTACTCAGAAGTTATAAGCAAAAATACCCATTTTTCATATCTCCTGACCACTAGGTGGCACTGTGCCGAAACACTGCACATTGTCTCAGGTCCTGCTTGTTATAACACACACCAAGTTTGGCCTCAATACGCCAAACCGTTGCGGAGATATAGCCTCCCAACCATTTTTGCGTGCTTTTCGCAGAAATCGTTCGCGCGTCGTTCGAAAACGGTTTGACTAATCAACTTGAATTCCATAACTTTTTGCCAGCATGGTCTGAAGATGATCTGAGCCAATTTTGGTGAAAATCAGACAAACCGTCTAGGACGAGTTCGAAAAAGTACGTTTTACGAACAAAAATTTATAGAAAAAAAACTAAACCTTACGATTTTTGAATTTTGGACTTTTGACTCGGCACTTCAGAGAAAAAAGAATTTTGATTCTGTGGCTTACGGTTCAAAAGTTATTAGTATAAAATTATTGCCAAGGATTCAGGGTATTAATGCAAATGAACTCCCCAGCCCCATTCAACTACTGCAGGTTAAGTTTAGGTATGTGGTGGGATTCAGGGATGTAATGAATATGCTTCATGCAGAATAAGGCATCAGTATGTGCTTTCATGCAAATAAGGCATCAGTATGTGCTTTAGAAGTAACAACAGCCAATACACAAACTAATAAGCAACTAGTTAAGTGTTACTGTACCATTGCATTTACCAGTTGATGTATCAAATACAGTTGAATTTTGTTTCTATAGTCATGTCACCCAGCTCTTAATGCACCTTTCCATCTTGCTGGACATCGGCAACAATTTGATCTGCAATTGTAGCCCAATCTAAAAAAAGTCTGCCTCTGGATGTGGTTTCCTGAAGTCTTGTGAAATCTGATCAAATTTGAAAAAGATAAAAAATAAAATAAAGAAAACTTTTAAATGTTAGATTGATTGCTTGATTTTATTGCCATACCAGTGTCTAATAAGACAAGAAAATGGAAAATGGAAAGTAGAGATTGCCAAGAAGAAAAGAGCAGAGTCATCAGTTGAAAAGCGCCCAGCAGAGATATAGCAAGCGTGCCAACTACAAAACAACCTAACATTAACACCAAGGACTGCTTTCGTGCAAATGTGTGCGAGCACAGAAATAGTCATATTGAAGATTAAAGCCACTACTGACACAGCAAAATAGCTTCCAGTATTAAAAATCATCAAGAAACAACTTGAAGGACATAAGAGATGCACTTACTTCTGAGAAATGAAGATGCTGATGACATATTAAATCTGAGGTGATCCATATCAGGCCATATTCTTCAGCACTCTACAAAACATGTTAAAGCAGAATTTAGCCATTAGATATCAATATAAAAAAGCTAAAAAAAAAGCTAATTAGAAAAAACAAGCAAAATCCTAATAAAATAAAATCACAGTATATATAAAACTGTACACTACTTAGTTATAAGTTTTTGAACCGTAAGATTTTGAATTTTTTTTTTTTTACAGAAGTGTCTTCTGTTCACCAAGCCTGCATTTATTTGATCCAAAGTACAGCAAAAACAGTAAAAATATTTCAAATATTTTACTACCATTTAAAATAACCATTTTCTATTTGAACACATTTTCAAATGTAATTCATTCTTGTGATTTCAAAGCTACATTTTTAGCATCATTACTCCAGTCACATGATCCTTCAGAAAGCATTGTAATATTCTGATTTGCTGCTCAAAAAACATTTATTATGATGATGTTAAAAACAGTTTTTTTTCAGGTTGCTTTAATTTTTTTTAAGGTTGCTTTATCTGAAATAGAAAGTTTAGAAGAAATTTAAAGCATCCTTGCTAAAGAAAATAATTAATTCCCATTATTTCTTTCCCTAAAAAAAAAAAAAAAAAAAATAAATAAGGTCAACAATAATAAAAATGTTTCTTGAACAGCAAATCCGCATATTAGAATGATTTGTAAAGGATCGTGTGACACTGGAGTAATGATGAAAATTTAGCTTTGATCAAAGGAATAATCAGATTTTTAAAATATACAAATTGAAAATTTATTTATTTCAAATATTAAAAATATTTCAAAATGTAACTGTATTGGTGTAATTTGGATAAAATAAATGCAGGCTTTGTAAGCAGAAGGGACTTCTTTAAAAACATTAAAAATCTTACGGTTCAAAAACTTTTGATTGGTTGTGTATATCTCATAAGTCTAAATGTGTCTAAAAATCATGATTTCCAGGGAATTTTTGAAATATTTCGAAGATTTGAGCCCACAATCCCTTTCCACTACAGGTTTTTCTGATGCAAATGTATGCAACTATTTTCAAAATTAGTTCGTGATCTTGCATCATATATAAATCATGCCAATTTAAAATCTACAGTATTCTGTGGAATGGGTGGTAAAATGTGTAAAAGTGGGCCAAGATTCTCTACATCCTTCTTGGAAGCTGACAGCATAATTGAATTAGCCATTCAATGAACATCCGGCCAACGTGTAGGACTTCATGAATGACAGCAGCTCCAAATCTGGCCTGTGTATTTGAATGTGATTATAGCCGATTGATAAAAAACTGAAAATTTACTCACCTTGCAAGCTGTCCAGATTGTAAATGAGCTTGTCTCTTCAACACAACAGATTTGTAGAAATTTAGCATTAGATCACTTGCCCTCCAATGGATCCTCTGCAGTGAATGGGTGCCGCCAGATTGAGAGTTCAAACCGCTAATAAAAACATTAAAATAACCTGTAAGTAATTTACACGACTCCACTCTATCATTTAACATCTTGTA
This sequence comes from Labeo rohita, assembly GCF_022985175.1. Classification (NCBI taxonomy): domain Eukaryota; kingdom Metazoa; phylum Chordata; class Actinopteri; order Cypriniformes; family Cyprinidae; genus Labeo; species Labeo rohita. The sequence goes on from NW_026128376.1 coordinate 6,237, forward strand.
AAATGAAAAGTTGCATGTTTGTGGAGTGGACCCTGACACTTACAGGGCATTAAAAGCCCTCTGAGGCGTAAGCCAGGGCTATTTTTGTAGTCAACAATCTCATGAGAAGCCGTCTTTGACACCATCCGTCACCCACCGAGCGATGCCTCACTACTGATCTCTCACTGACAGTGCGAGAATTTAGAGCAGCGTCTCGCTATGGTAAGAGTGCTTCAGGTGAACGCTGGGCAGTGAGACGGTCACACCACCTGACGCCTCGGCTCATTCCCATTGATATGGTGTGATGGGACAGCACTCACCACCCAACGTTATCCTCCACCACCACTATCCAAGACAGCAATCCCAGGAGAAATTGACTACATTTTTTTTTTTTTTGATGGATTTGCATCTAACTTATTTTCCATGACTAGATTTTTTTTTTTTTTTTTTTTTTTTTTTTTTTCAAAATGGCGTAATTTAAATTAGTTTATTCATTTTGCATAATACTAGTTTTCGGTTTTAAAAATTGTCAAACTGCTTTATTTACGGGGCTTTAAATGGCAAAAAACGGCATTAGTTGTGGCACTCATTATCCCCTAAATGGTGTAAATTAACTTTATTTATTATTTATTTTTTATTTTGCATTTTACTAGTTTTATTATTTGAAAATTGTTAAACGGTGTTATTTAATGTCAATTTATTGTCAAACGTCAGAAAGCGCCGTCAGTTGCTGCACTCATTATCCCCCAAACCAGACCTGGGCAAACTGGGTCCTGGAGGACCGGTGTCCCTGCAGAGTTTAGCGCCAACCCTGATAAAACTCACCTGTTTGTAACTGTCCAGGCCTGCCCTAAACGATGTAACTTAATATAGAAATTTTTTTATTTCACATTTTACTAGTTTTTTTTTTTTTTTTTTTTATTTCACATTTTACTAGTTTTTTTTTTTTTTTTTGTTTTTTTTTGTTAAATTGTCAAATGGCGTTATTTACGGCATTTTAAATGACAGAAAGTGATGTCAGTTGTGGCACTCATTATCCCCCAAACAGCATAACTTTAAGTTTTTTTTATTTTGCATTTTATTTTATTTTATTTTTTTTTTTTTTTTAAATTGGCATTTTAGACAACAGAAAGTGACATCAGTTGTGGCACTCATTACCCCCTGAATGGCGTAAGTTAGCTTTATTTGTTTTTTTTTTTTTGCATTTTACTTTTATTATTTGAAAATTGTCAAACTGTGTTATTTTTTACTATTAACTAGATTCTTTATTTGAAAACTGTCAAACTGCATTATTTATGGCATTTTAAACGCCATCAGTTGCAGCACTCATTATCCCCTAAACCAGACCTGGGCAAACTCGGTCCTGGAGGGCCGGTGTCCCTGCAGAATTTAGATCCAACCCTGATAAAACTCACCCGTTTGTAACTTTCTAGTAAACCTGAAGACACTGATTAGCTTGTTCAGGTGTGTTTAATCAGGGTTGAAGCTAAATTATACAGGGACACCGGCCCTCCAGGACCGAGTCTGCCCAGGCCTGCCTTAAATGGCGTAACAAATTATTATTTTTTTTTTTTTTTTGCATTTTATTAGTTTTTTTTTTTTTTTTTTTTTTTTTTTTTTAAATTGTCAAATAGCATTGTTTACTGCATTTTAGACAACAGAAAGCGATGTCAGTTGTGGCACTCATTACCCCCTGAACGGCGTAAATTAACTTTTTTTTTTTTTTTTTTTGCATTTTACTTCTATTATTTAAAAATTGTCAAACGGCATTAATGTCAATTTATTGTCAAACATCAAAGGCACTGTCAGTTGCAGCACTCATTATCCCCTAAACCAGACCTGGGCAAACTCGGTCCTGGAGGGCCGGTGTCCCTGCAGAGTTTAACTCCAACCCTGATAAAACTCACCCGTTTGTAACTTTCTAGTAAACCTGAAGACACTGATTAGCTTGTTCAGGTGAGTTTAATCAGGGTAGTTAAACTCTGCAGGGACACTGACCCTCCAGGACCAAGTCTGCCCAGGCCTGCCCAAAACGATGTAACTTAATACATTTATTTTTATTATTTCACATTTTACTAGTTTTTTTTTTTTTTTTTTTTTTTTGTTGTTAAATTGTCAAATGGCGTTATTTACGGCATTTTAAATGACAAAAAGTGATGTCAGTTGTGGCGCTCATTATCCCCTAAACAGCATAACTTTATTTTTTTATTTTGCATTTTACTATTTTTTTTTTTTTTATACAAAAATATACAAAAATATTAAATGTATTTTTTCAAGTTTTTTCAAGATATTTTATATTAACAGAAAATGTTTTAATTTGACAAAAACTGCTTACGATTGCTGACTGGTATCTGAAGTTAATGTTTATTAATATAAAATGTATCTGACGCCAAATCCACGAGATCGCTAAAAAGTATGAAGGAACCGTACAAAAATATTAAATGTTTATTTGTTTATTTATTTATTTTTTAAAAACATTTTCCAAGTTATTTTATATTAACAGAAAATGTTTTTATTTGACAAAAAACTACTTACGATTACTGACTGGTATCTGAAGTTAATGTTTATTAATATAAAACTTTATCTGAAACCAAATCCACGAGATAGCTAACAGAACCATACAGAAATATGCTAAATATTAAATATTTTTATTTATTTATTTATTTTTTTTAATCATTTTTCAAGTTATTTTATATGAACAGAAAATGTTTTTATTTGACAAAAACTGCTTGCGATTGCTGAATGGCATCTGAAGTTATTGATTATTAATATAAAATGTATCTGACGCCAAATCCACGAGATCGCTAACAAGTGATGGAACCATACAAAAATATTAAATGTTTTTTATTTATTTATTTATTTTTTAAAATCATTTTTCAAGTTATTTTATATGAACAGATGTTTTTATTTGACGACAACTGCTTGTTTATTAATTATTGTTTTTTATTGTTAATTATTGAAATTATTGTTTATTAATATAAAACGTATCTGACGCCAAATCCACGAGATCGCAAACAAGTGATGGAACCGTGCAGAAATATACAAAAATATTAAATGTTTTTTTTTTTTTTTTTTTTTTTTTTTTTATCACTTTTCAAGTTATTTTGAACAAAAAATGTTTTTATTTGAAAAAAAAAACTGCTTGCGATTGCTGACTGGTATCTGAAGTTAATGTTTATTAATATAAAATGTATCTGATGCCAAATCCATGAGATCACTAACAAGTAATGGAACCATGAAGAAATATACAAAAATATTAAATGTATTTTTTCTTAACTTTTTTCAAATTATTTTATATGAACAGAAAATGTTTTTATTTGGCAAAGACTACTTGCGATTGCTGACTGGTATCTGGTTCACTGATCACATAAAGAGAGGCGCATTCAATGCGATCGCTTTGGATGTAGAGCCTGGTTTATAAATTAGCCACTAGCCGCGTCAGCACCAGCGCTCAGCTGGCAACACAAATCTTGAGGAAACTATGGTGGACGGAGGGATCTGGTTTTCAAGCTAAAGTAAAAAAAAAAAAATAAATAAAAACGCTTCTTAAACAGAGAAGGTGAACATGTTGGTATTCTTGTGGAAAAATAAACATAATGCAAGCCATAGTTTCACTTTTCTTTTTGTTTTCAATTTGGAAATCTGTCGTATAACGTAAGGTGAGTTTTTTTTTTTTTTTTTTTTTTTTTTTTTTTACTTTATTTTATTTTTACTAATTTATTATTATTATTTTTTATTTTTTTCAGTGTTTGCT
>NW_026128377.1:0-9933 GCF_022985175.1 Labeo rohita
TTTGTTAAATAAATAATGACATAGTGTGATATGTCATGTGATGATGTTTATGTGAGGATTTATTTTCCAAAATTTAAGACCTGCCAAGGACAAGATAATTTTTTTTATGTACTGATACAGAAAACCATAAAATTTAAAGGGGTTTTTCATATAACTGTATATGTATATTTTAAGAATTTCAGAAGTGTGCCACATATTACGTTTTATAGTATTAAAACATTAGTTTAGATGTTTTCTAAGTTCATTAGTTTTTTTTTTTTTAGCTTTTCTATCCACAGTAATAAACAAGCAATTTTCCCTTGCGGATCAACAACCCAATGTAGTAGCTCACCCCGAATTGGCATGCTATCAGGAGATTTGTGAAAACACAGTGACAATTTCAAACCAGAGTTAGATTCTTAATAGATTCGTAAAGGCCAAATACCAAATGCACTCAAACCCAAGGTGAAGTTGTGAAGGATTGTGTGCTGAAATCAGTCAGCTTGAGTAAGTGATCAACACACACATTGTTCCAGATCTAATGATAGAGACATAAGGATTTGTGGGGACTTTAATGTTACTGTAAACCCATGGGTGTCTGTAGAACAGTACACCTTGCCTTTTTGCTAAGCTAACAGGAAGAAAAAAATAAGCAAAACTGACCTCAACCAAGCATACCTGCAGATATTTGCTAAGAAGCAAAAATTAACTGAAATTAAAATGAAAAAAGAGAACCTGATTCAAAATCTGAATTAAAATGTAATATTATGTCAATTATACTATAATAACACTGTTTTGAATCTCACATGATTAACTTGTTATTTTGGAGCACAGGACACTTTTGACAATAACACCATCAAATAGGTTATTGCAGGACGCTGAAGCCTGGGGCGTCAAGGGACACTTCAGAGTGTAAAATAATCAGCAAAAACAAATGGCCGTTGGTCACACATCAGTACTGTCAAAGATGTGCAGTTATTTTAGCTCACAGTAGAGTTTCTCGTGACTTTACTACAGATCAGCCTCACACCAGCTCATCTGTCATTTTATCACTGAACCAGTTTTGAAGAGTTTGACTTTTCATATTTGTGGACTGAAACCGTTGAAGATGTTTCACAGAATTTGGTTCTGTTTGTGGTGTCCGATTGGTGAGTTTGAAATGTGTTTTTATGGGTTCAACTGCTCCTGTTCTGGTATCAAGTTTGAAAATTGATTAAATAAAATACATATGAACTCAAATATGTTTTACTGTAAAGATTAAAGTAAATACATGTTTTTAATTCACACTAGTGGCCAAAAATGTTGTTCAGAGAGGATTGGGGATGTGTTTTTAATGACTCTACACATTTGATTATACCATCAAAACATAAATATAAAGAAAGTATTAAAAAAAAAAAAAAAAAAAAAAAAAACTTAGAACTTTGTTAAGTTATTTATTTAAAAAAAAAATGACAAAAAAAGAAGTGAATACAGCTACAGGCTCTACTTTATTATGAAAAAAAAAAAAAAAAAAAAAAAAAAAAAAAAAAAAAAAAAAAAAAACACATATAAAACCTAATAACTCACAGGGGGAAAAAACAACAACAACAACAACAAAAATAACAATCTGTTATTACTACCAAAAATTATGTCCGCACAATTTGGCATGCTTCATTGCATGATCATAAATAAAATGACTGACTCCAAGCAAAACTGAATCTATGAATTTCTTTTTCTTTTTCATTGATCATCTTTTGTCTTTTGCTGCAGAATATTCTTAACTTAAAATTCAAATGATTAAAAGTATTTTAGTGAAGCTCCATGCAACATCAAGTGATTTTAAAGCTTTAATATGTGAAAAACTCTGTTTTGCAGGTGTGTTTGGTGAGGAACTGAAGTTAGTGAAAATGGGAGATTCAGTCACTCTAAACTCTGGTCTTACTGAAATAATGGATGATGATTGGATTAAGTGGAGTTTTAAATATAAAAACAATTTAATAGCTGAAATCAATGTAACGGCCAACATCATGTCTGTATATGATGATGTTCTTGATGGGAGATTCAGAGACAGACTGAAGCTGGACAAACAAACTGGATCTCTGACCATCACAAACACCAGAATGAAACAGGCTGGAAATTATGAACTGGAGAGCAAGAGTGTGGGGAAGACATTCAGTCTCACTGTCATTGGTGAGTTAATTGTTTCAGTTGTTGTATATTTTAATTGTAAGACCTAAATTCCTGATAAGACTGAACACGAGCATTCACAAAAACAGATACAATAAAACACTAAAACTACGAATCTCAAGAAGAAACCATATAGCAGGAACACAGAAAGTCATTTGACTGATCTGCTCATGACTGAATCCTTCAAACTGAAGGACCATGAATGAACAGAGCATGTTGCACATCATCTGGGCGCATAAAAGAACAAATCATTGAAAAGTAAGGGAAAACTAGAATAATCGAATATCTACATTAATAATAAAATTTAAATTAATAATATCATTCTGCATTTGTCACGAATCTGGTCAGTGTCCCGCGACCAATCAGCGGCGCTATAAAAGCCCCGGTCTTTCCCCTTGCAAACCACTGATTGTTGTGAGTTGTTGTTGTATTTCCATTGTTAGTGTTTCCTAGTTTCCTTGTTCCTAGTTCCTAGTTTTTAGTTCTTTGCTCTCTCGCCTGGCTCCCCCGTTTTCGACTGTTCGCCGCCTGCCTTTTCAGACTATCGCTTGTTATAGGGATTATTCTCTCGTCTCTCCTCTGACACTCCCGTTTACTGTTGTTTGACCCTGCTTGCTCGATCATGTATCTGTCTCGCCCAATAAATGAAGGTCTGCATTTGGATCCGCTCGTCTCTCGTCTCTCACTCCTCGTAACAGCATTTAAGAGCCATTTGGCATTGGACTGGAGTCAAATTGAAACTAAATTAATACAAATTAAGTGAACTATGCAGAAGCTCAAATAAAAGACCTTCATGTAGAATACTGTTGGTTTCTGTTGTTGGGTCAATGATTGATCCTTACTGAATTAGCACAAACATACAGTTGTTAATTGTTTTACTTTAGTAAACCATCAGATCACACTCTCAATCTGTGATGAACCCTGTTTCTGTTTGTTCTCTATGTTGTTTTGATGTTACAGATGAAATATCAACAAAGGAGGGAGATTCAGTCACTCTAAACTCTGATCTTACTGAAATAACGGATGATGAGATTCAGTGGAAGTTTAGAGAAGAAAACACTTTAATAGCTAAAATCAATAAATGGGATGAAAGATTCACTGTATATGATGATGTTCTTGATGGGAGATTCAGAGACAGACTTAAGCTGGACAAACAAACTGGATCTCTGACCATCACAAACATCACAACTGAACATGCTGGAAATTATGCACTACAGATCAACAGTATGGGCATACTTTTCTTTCTCGCTGTCTATGGTGAGTTAAATATTTGTTCCACCTGTTTTATATACAATACAATAGTAATCCACACACTATTTTGCTTTTTTTTTCTGTGTTCTGTTGTTTTATATTATTATTCTTTTGGAAATTACATTTCAAACTAATTACTTAAGTAAACAAACAAAGTATTTTAAACAGCATTACTTTGTGACAAACCCTTTTCAGTTTGTTCTGTGTTTGTTAGATGATACAGATGAAATATCAGTGAAGAAGGGAGATTCAGTCACTCTAAACTCTGGTCGTACTGAAATAATAAAGAATGAAGGAATTGTGTGGCTTTATATGAATGAAATCAATTTAATAGCTGAAATTAATGAAAGGGACAACAGCATGACTGTATATGATGATGTTCTTGATGGGAGATTCAGAGACAGACTGAAGCTGGACAATCAAACTGGATCTCTGACCATCACAAACATCACATGTGAACATGATGGACGTTATGTACTACTGATGCACAGAGGATCGATACAGCAGTTATTCAAAGCTTTCCGTGTTTCTGTCTGTGGTGAGATCATTTGTCCTCCGTCAAATATTCTTGATATTAATGTTTATTGACTGATCTGATCTCAGTTTGATGTTTTTATTCCTCAGACCCTGTTCACTGTTGTGGTCCATCTGAAGCTGTGATCCGATTGGTCCTCTCTGCTCTGGTGGGCGTGGCTACTGTCATTCTTCTGGTTTATGACATCAGATCCAGAAGAGCTGAACAACATCAAGCACATATTCACACATCAGGTACATGATTGATGATGTAATTTCTTACAAAATATTTTGGCATATTTAAATATTTATGAGATTTATTCATTCATGCCTTTATATTTTTATCTTTTTCAGAGAGTAGGGGAGAGCGGGGACGAAAGTAACGCGGGACAAAAGTAACAAAGCTATTTTCTCAGAGCCCGGACTAAATTTGCTTTCCAAGCTATGACAGCACATTCAGCACACAACCCTTGATGGGGCTGAGAAATATCACGTGATTTCGTCATTGTTTCCCGCGGTTAGGTCCAGTTTTCGAATACAATAAATAAATTATGGAAACGGTATTTTTTTTTCCAATTAGTTGTTGTGTTTCTCGTTTCATGTGTCACAGTAATGATCAATCTATATGTTATTTGTGCTGTAATGCATCCTGAAGTTTGGCTTTTTTTCAGAGTTTTTCAGTATAGAAGTAAATCGGATTTAGATGTCAGGAGTTCCTGTCGGGATGAAAGTAACACTTGTTACTTTTGTCCCCCTACAGTGACAACAAGTGTTTCTTTTGTCCCGCAGCATGCTAATTTGGTGACTTTCTGTGCCTTGCATCATTTATTAAAATGTTTATCATAAATGTTTATGTTGTATTATACCAAAAGAATATGCCAAGAGTGAAGGCCAGAAAGACAGACAGAGATCTGATTCAGCCACATGTTCATATGAGGGGGCGTTTCTGGACATAGGTCTGTCTGTCAGGAATATCAGTCTCAGGGCTGTTGCTACATCACATTTACCTTATTCATATTTAGGTTTTAGCCATACCTTAGCTTTTCCACCTCCCTCTATGAATTTGCAGTGTTTCCAGATGTTTTTTTGCACATTTTGAATTTATGCATACAAACAACTGGATGGAAACATGAATAGGCCTACTGTTAAATTATGTTGAGAATTTATATTATGCTAATCTAATTTTCATATTGTTAATTCTATTAACTGTTTTATAAAAATAATAATAAATAAATAATTTAAATAATTCAAGTTTGTATACTCAGGTTTTGAAACATTTGATGAAAATGTAATACAGAATATGTTTGCAGTTACATATTGACAAGGTCATAGTCATGTATATTTAATAAAAACAGGGGTAACACAAAAAATTCTAGCTTGTATTGTTGTGTTACTTTTAACCCACCTGTGTGTTACTTTCGTCCCAACCAACGGGGTCGAAAGTAACAATGTGCAACTTATGTTCAAACTGAAATTATACTGAAGTCTTTCTACATTTTTACAAAATACCACCTGGTATTAATAGACCACACTTCTGAGTTATAGGCCACAGCAAAAATATATCTCTGTCTAAAACTTTACCTTTCCAAATTATGTTTTTTTCTGAAAAATGGTATTTTGGTCCCCGCTCTCCCCTATTTAAATCTAAAGCAGAACAGTGAAATGAAAGTTCTTCAAGTGTGTTTGTTGTTGTTGTTGTGCTTCTTCTTCTTCTTAGTGTTTTTCTCATAAATACTGATGATTATTTGAGCGTGGGCTCTCAATTAGTGTCAAATATTAAGAATATCGAAAGGCTTTCTTGTATATATTTCCCTCAGATATATTGTTGTTCAACATTTTGTTTAGATTATTTGCTAGAGCTATAGGTTTGGTTGATCATGTGTTCTGTGAACACTTCAAAAAACTTAAAAAACTGTAAAATATTCAGAAAAAAAAAAAAAAAAAAAAAAAAAAAAAATAGAAGAGAAATAGAAGATCCAGAAGAGCTGAACAAGATCAAGCACATATTCACACATCAGGTTCCTCACTGATGATGTCATTCATTACAAACTGTTTTGTGATATTTACTAATTTATGGTTTTGTTATATGTTCACCTTTTTCAGGAAGTATATTTTTATTATTCTAGTGTTTTGTCATAGATTAATTTAGCTTGTGTTCTCTTTTTCAGTGTCAGATTTATATATATATATATATATATATATATATATATTTGCAAGGCTTTATTGTTTATATTTCTCTCTCATACCAAAAAAAAAAAAAAAAAATGTAATACAGAGACTCACAGATCTCACTTTACTATTGCTGTCTGTTTGTCATCTGTATTTGCTTGCCTTTAACAATAAAGTTTTTTTTTTTTTTTTTCACTCTTCAAGGTTCAAGAGTCTCTCCATGTTTTATTGCATTTACTATGTTGAATAATATAAACTATATTTATTTTTAAAATGTTAGGAGTCTTTTACATGATAAAAATATTTAAAATATAATTCATAAATGTTTACATTATTTTTACCTTATTCATTTTCTTTTTGTTTTTCTATACAAACGTTCCCCCAGCTTCTCCTTTAACCTGAGAAAATACTGAATTGCGAGATGTTATAATCTACTTTGCGAGCACAGTAAAATACATAAACACAACCAGGACAACTGGAGCTCACAACACAATCTAGAGGCATCACAACATTTTCTGTACATACTGTAATGGTACATAGAGTGTCGTCGTTCAACAAGCAAAATCAACATGAAGTAAAACTACCGTCAGTTAAAATAACTGCACATCTTTAAGCGCTAATCTGTCTAGCTGTTTCTTTGCTGATTATTTCACACTCTGAACATTGACACTTTGAATTCCAGTAGGCCTCAACTTCCAGTAGATCAGTGTCGTCTCTTTCAACAGAAATAAACTGACGAATAACATTCAGCCAAATCATCTAGTGTGCGCTCAGAGGATTGTAGTGCTAAAAATTAATTGAAACTGTCATTATGTCTGTGGTGTCGCATGGTTTTAAAATCGGATAAGATGCTAACATGCTATGGGTCAATTTACTTCTGTTGACAGAGACGCTATTAATCTACTGAAAGTTGAGTCCTACTGAAGTGTCAGCGTTCAGAATGTGAAATAACCAACAAAGAATGTGCTGAACAGTCACATGCATTAACACTTAAGGATGTGCAGTTATTTTAGCTGACAGTTTCACTGTGTTTTACTACAGAGCAGCTTCACATCAGCTCATCTGTCATTTTATTACTGAACCAGTTTTGAAGAGTTTGTCTTTTTATATTTGTGGATTGAAATTGTTGAAGATGTTTCACCCTTTTTTGTTCTGTTTGTTTTTCTGGGATCTGGTTGGTGAGTTTGAAATGTGTTTTTATGATTTCAGTTGCTTCTGTTCTGGTACCATGTAATACATTACTGGTTAAATTAGTCAGGGAGGATCAAAATTAACTGTTACAGGCCAGTACTGATGGGGGGGCATTAAAATTCTATGGATGGGCAAATGCAAACCGACATGGCAGGTGACAAAGTTACTTATAGGTGCTGTTTATATGAGAACATCCCTGGAAAAAAAAAAACAATCGCTATAAAGTGCACAACATCATTTATGAAATCCACTGTAGACACATAAAAAATTCACAGCGGGTGCATACAAGTTTAATCATATAATAAAAAACAGTAAAACCTACAGTCAGTAGAGCTTGGAGAGGTCTACATTTCATTGAATAAGTTCTTACAACATTTTCTTTTATTTGGTCTTATTTTAGTTAAGACTAGATCGCAGCTAATTCTCCAAAGCTCGCTGGACTCTTCCTCTGATCGATTTTTTTTGCAATTTAATGGCTGTGAGTAGTTTTCTGCCTGAAGTATTTTGTTTGCCAGGTCAAGAAGTTTCAGTACCTTACATACCTAACTGCAACATTTTGTTCTGTCACTGATCGCACCAGTTATACAGCCTCAACACAAATGTCTACGCCATAAGCACCATCATTATTTATGTCTACCAACATCGAACGTAAATCTGCCAGGGACTTCAGAATAACACAAACATTCATTAACCCTTTAGCCTTCCAGTCTCAACATCCCCTGTTTGTGAATGTTGGATCGGAGACTGCGCCTGTGTGAAATTTTCTACTGTCAAGTGATGAAGAAATCTTCTGAGAAATTTGGAAAAGTGAAAAGGACCCATGTGTCCTGTTCAGTAAAGCTGGCCATTGGTCTTTTCATATTTGTGCACTGAAAGCACTGAAGATGATTGACATGGTTTTATTCTGTAAAGCAGAAGTGTTTTTTTTTTTTAGTTACTGTTCCATATATAAATATATTTCTCTTTTCATTTGTCATCTTTTGTCTTTGTACTGCTGCAAAATATTATTCGCTTCACATTTAGATGATTAAAAGTATTTTAGTGAAGCTTCTTTAAACAATAAACATCAAGTGATTTTAAAGCTTTAATGTGTGATAAACTCTGTTCTTCAGGTATGTTTGGTGATGATTATGAAGGAGGGAGATTCAGTCACTCTAAACTCTGGTCTTACTAAAACAAAAGATGATGTGATTCAGTGGAGGTTTAGATATGAAAACACTTTAATAGCTGAAATCAATAAAAGCGTCAACAGATTCATTGTATATGATGATGTTCTTGATGGGAGATTCAGAGACAGACTGAAGCTGGACAATCAAACTGGATCTCTGACCATCAAAAACAGCACAATGAAACATGCTGGACGTTATAAAATAGATGTTAACAAACTGATTCAGAGTTTCAGTCTCACTGTCTATGCTAAGTGTGTTATTGGTTTCATTTATTTTATTTATTGCAGCATTAAGCAAATTTAAAGATTATTCAGAATTACAAAACAGCATTTTTTCAGGTTTATATTTATTTATTTATTTATTTTTAAATTCATAGTTTTAATAATTCTTGGTTCCTCTCAATGTTTCTTCCCTGTCTGCTTTAATATATTTATTCATCCTCAATTATCTTTCCTTCTCTTATGTTTTCAGCTCATCTGCCTGTTCCTGTCATGAGCAGTTACTGTTGTTCATCATCATCAGTTTCCAAATGTGTGCTGTTGTGTTCAGTGGTAAATGTGAGTGATGTGACTCTCTCCTGGTACAAAGGAAACAGTTTATTGTCCAGCATCAGTGTGTCTGATCTCAGCAGCAGTCCCGCTCTATTTCTGGAGGTGGAATATCAGGATAAAAACACCTACAGCTGTGTGATCAACAATCCCATCAGCAACCAGACTCAACATCTGGACATCAGCAAACTCTGTCAGTCATGTTCAGGTACGGCAGTACTGATATTACTTGATGTTGGTGCTGATATTAATGTTTATTGACTGAGCTGATCTTGATGTTTTTATTCCTCTGACTTTTGTTCTGTTTCTGTTCTGTTGAAGCTGTGATCCGATTGGTCCTCTCTGCTCTGGTGGGCGTGGCTACTGTCATTTTTCTGGTTTATGACATCAGATCCAGAAGAGCTGAACAAGATCAATCACATATTCACACATGAGGTATCTCACTGATTATATAATTTCTCATAAAACTATTTTGTTTATTATTTATTAATCTTCATTTATTTGTAATGGTTTTGTGTATTCACATTCTGGTCTATATGTTTATTTTAGGTGGCTCGTTTCCACTTTAGAAGATGATTTAAGAACAAACAGCAATGTATTCTCTCATTAATGGGTTAAAGTAAATGCGAGTGTTTGTCTTGATTAATACTGATGATTACCAAATATTGCTTATGCTGGATTAGTTAATATAACACACTTTCCCACTTTCCTTTTTATTTTTTATTTTTATTTTATTTATTTTATTTTATTTTTTTGCAATCTAATGTTTCATATTTGATTGGAGACTTTCAAAATCACAACAAATCACACTTAAATGTAGTGTAGTGTTGATATTATTGTATAAATCATACATCTCTAATATTGAAGCTCTTGGCTGAACATGAAAACAATAAAACATAAGCACTCTCTCCTTGCATTTTAAGTCTTCAGAAATCAAGTTTGAAACA
>NW_026128379.1:0-9920 GCF_022985175.1 Labeo rohita
TTTTTTTCCCAGAAATTTTTTTGCCCTCTAATTTTTCTGATTTGCTGCTAAAAAACTTTTAATTATTATTATTACATTGAAAAATAGAATTTTTTTTTCGGTTTTTTTGATGAATAAAGTTAAAAGGAACAGCATTTATTTGAAATAGAAATTTTCTGTAAATTATAAATATCTTTATCACATTTTTGATTAATTAAAATTTTTGATAAATAAAATATTAATTGAATTTTGGATATTTTATTTCAAAGAACCTAAAAAGTTTTAAAATTAATAAAAAAAAAATTTTTTAAAAAAATCATATATTAGAATATATTAGTTTTTTAAGGACATGAAGACGGGAGGACGGGAGAATGATGCAAAAAATTTTTTTGATCACAGGAATAAATTTTTTAAAACATAAAAAAGAAAGCAGTTATTTTAAACATAAAAATTTTTCACAGTATTATGTTTTTTTTTTGGATCAAATAAATGCAGGCTTTGAAAAAGGAATTTTTAAAAGACAAAAAATTTTAATGTTAAAACTTTTAATGGGAATAATGACTAAAAAAAAAAACCCCTCAATTAAAAAAATATTTTAAATTTAAACACAAAAAAGCCTTTTTTTTTTTTTAGCGATAACACCATAGAAACATTTTTGTGTTTGGCAATAACACAGCCCTGAGAACACTACCATTTTTTTAGAACAAAGAAAAAAAAGGCTTTTGCAATTGCACAATAAAAGAAAAAATTTCCATTAAAACCGGTAAAACGGTATGTTATTTCAACAAATACATGAGGCCCAAGAGACTCAGTGCAAACAGCTTTACAAGCATGATTGTCAATATGACCCAACCAATATTTAAAAAAAACCCCGCTGAGCCAAACAAACCTTTTATGTGCAACTCCAAATAAACCCCACTTACAAGGCCATTTTTAGGACAAAAAAAGGAAGTTTACCCATCTGACAACAAACACTTTAGATCCTAATGAATAAAACTGGGGATAAATGGAAACCGTTACCATGACATAAAAGTGCACATGAAATCTAAATAGTAAACCACGTTTATTTCCTTTTTTCCTTCAAATACAGTAATGATATATATATATCAGGGCTCCTTCATACACAAAAACGATGTGAAAAAATTTAAAAATGCAAAATTCCCTTTTTTTTCAGCTTTTAAACATCGCCATTCCACTATAGCAAAAAATACATTTTTTTACCGGGAAAGAATCACATTGCAAGAACAGAAAAAAAAAATTAAATATTTCATATATTTTATCTAAATTCAGTAACCATAAAATATTAGATGGGTTTATACATATTTAGGAACTATTAACAAGTACCTCAGCAGTAAATGTAGAATATTGCAACGTACAGACTAGTATGCGGTGCTGCTATCAGTACTAACCCACTGTAGTCTCGACTCAGTGAATTGTTATATTGCTGTATAGTGGTTGTAATGGAGCTTATGTGTTCGAGGGTCACACGCTGAGGCTGGATGGAGAGTTGGAGCGTGGTGGGGCTGTGATGTTCGTCATGGCGCCGGGGTCCAAACCGTTCACTGTCCTGCTGTGCCTGGTGTCAAAACACGAACTGAGGTTAGATGCTTCAAATGAGGCATTTGAGCCCTGTACAATGCAAGCCACCAGACCATTCATACTACTGTTAGAAATGCCACTAGTATTTCTTTTTCACTCCACACCAACTGGATAAACTAGTCGGCGATTGGCGATTTGGCACCTAAGTAGTTCTGTGAGATAGAAACAGGCTTCCCAAACCAATCGAACAGTTAATATGCGAAGTAGGCCAGAGTGAATTGGTGTAGATAAGCAAGCAGGACAAACCAGAAGCTCTGAAATTGTAGATTCTCCCAGACCACTCAACGCGCCCTAGAGACACACCAGACACAAAACACTTCTACTGTCCATCAGTACAAAGGTAACTCGATGACGTCCATCAGCTATGCTTCGCTGTGTCTGTTCTTGTTACCTTGAAACGTGCAAACATAATATGTATACTGCACCAGTACAAAAATCATCAAATCACTGAAGTGTACTGGAGATGGTAAAGGCCTGTTATCCTGATCTAAATGGTCTGCATCATCTTAGCTTATCTGTAGATCTGATAGGTCTTACGCAGAAACTCAAGCTGATATACTGTATATTGAAGGAGAAAGGAAGATGAACAGTGGAGATCTTACTATTTAGGACTTACATGTGCACTTTATGTCATGGTAACTGGTTTCCATTTATCCCCTCAGTTTTATATTCATTAGATCTAAAGTGCTAATGTGTGCCTCAGATGGGTAAACTTCCCTATTTTTGTCTCCTGAAACGTGGCCTGGTGTAAGTGTGAAGTGTATTTGGAGCTGCACATGAAAGGTTTGTTTTGTTCAGCAGCCTAAATATTGGCTGTCATAGCTGACAACGAGTGCTGCAGGGTCGCCAGAGTTGCTGTCTGTGAGCTTCAGCCTCATAGTATTTGTTGAAATATACATACCTTGTTTTGCTTCAGTCAGAATGGCGACATCTTATTCTTTTGTTAGTGCAATATGTTCCAAAAGCACTTTTGTTACTTTTTGCGCTCAAATAAATGGTAGTGTTCTCACGAGTCTGTAAGTATTGTAACAACAAACACAAAATGTTAACTCTATGGTGTTACGCTGAAAATACTTCTCAAACAAGGCTTTTTATTTTAGTGTTTAAAATGTTAAAATATTTTTATAGATTGAGGGGTTTTTTTTTTATTTTAGTCATTAGTACACTACCAGTCAAAAGTTTTTGAATTATTAAGATTTTTAGTCTTTAAAGAATTCTCTTCTGGCTCACCAAGCTCGCATTTATTTGATCCTAAATCAGCAAAAGCAGTAATACTGTGAAATATTTTTTACTGTTTAAAATAACTGCTTTCTATTTTTATATGTTTTAAAAAGTAGTTTATTCCTGTGATCAAAGCAAAATTTTCAGCATCATTACTCCAGTCCTCAGTCTTCTCACATGATCCTTCAGAAATCTAATATATTCTAATATACTGATTTTGTGTTAAAATAATTTTTTTAATATTATCAGTATTTAAAACTTTTCAGGATTCTTTGATGAATAGAAATATCCAAAATTCAATTAATACTTTTATTTATCAAGGATACTTTAGATTAATCAAAAGTGATGATAAAGATATTTATAATGTTACAGAAGATTTCTATTTCAAATAAATGCTGTTCTTCTGAACTTTATTCATCAAAGAAACCTGAAAAAATTCTACTCAGCTGTTTTCAATGTAATAATAATAATAATAAATGTTTATTTTGAGCAGCAAATCAGAATATTAGAACGATTTCTGAAGGATCATGTGACTGAAGTAATGATGCTGAAAATTCAGCTTTGAAATCACAGGAATTAAAATATATTCAAATAGTAAACAGTTATTTTAAATAGTAAAAATATTTAAAAATTTTACTGTTTTTGCTGTACTTACGATAAATGCAGGCTAGGTGAGCAGAAGAGACTTATTTATTTAAAAAAAAAAATTAAAAATCTTACTGTTCAAAAACTTATGACAGGTAGTGTAAGTTTAGTAAATCTTTTAGTTTTAGTATTTTTATGTGCTTCTTTTAGCTTCTTTTTAAAAAGAACTTATATTTTGCTTTATTCAGTTTTTTTAGTTTTAGTCATTTTAGTACTTTAACTTTCAGCACTTTCAACATTTTCATTTAAGTTTATCTAATATTTTTATTTCAGCTTTATTAAAATTAACAAAAATATATATTTAGCAGTTTTAGGTAACAATAACACTGATGCCAACTGCATTGTAACAAATAGAAGGAATTTAGAACAAGGCTTTATTGCCAATTGCACAGTGTAACAACATTATAAATTAAGTAAATTTATTAACAAATACTTTGAATGATAAAGAAAATATTCAAAATATTAAGCAATTTATTTTTCAGGCTTTTAACTGGTGAAGCTCATTTGTAATGTTAATAAATTGTTTGGATTGTACATAAAATATTCATTCAAGTGTTTTTTAAAGCATGTTTCAATAAAATCAAAGTAGCTTTTGTCAGTGGCAGGAATGAGGCACATACATATTTGTTTGGCCCATTAATATTTACCTATCTCATATATATGTAATGTATAATCCTCTTGTAAATCCAGCTGTTACAGGTAAATATGAACCAGGCAGTCAATTCAAATCATTGCTTGTTATATCACTCAAACTTTCCATGCACGTCTGTCCCGTTACAGCAACAACAGAACAATCAAGGAAAAGCTTTAACACTTCACAAATCCTTATTGGCAAAAATGTCCCATGTTTTCTTCTTCAGTGCTGGTTTCCTGCAGGTTTCCATTCAGTCACCTCACCTGTCCCCAGCACTCTTCCTCTCTGCAACTTCATCTATTTGTCTCCTCCTCCTTTCCATCACCTCCAGCCGTTTGGCCTCATTGCGGATCGCTCCTGCTCCCCTAAGATCTGCCAGGTCCTCCATGAACAAATGCCTTTATGCGTAAGGTAGAATAATGATATGATCAGACCTCACAGCAAAAGGTCTTATTTAGTTACAATGCTTGTAGACAGGACCCCAGTGCATGCATCCGCAAATAATTCATTATCATTTAATATTCTGCAATTTAGCTCAAACCACTAAGCATACACTGTTTACTCCATTATTTCAGACTGTTATTACAATTATTCCATATAAACACCACATTTACTGCCTTTGCCACAGTGAAAGTGAAACTTTAATAATCTATAGTGCTTAAAGCCACGTTAAAAATAAATGTTTATTGCCACATGAAGCTGTTAGAAAGCAGATAGATTGAGGATTTTCTAGAAGCAAGGATAAAATAATATTTTGTGTACCCACCCTAACAAAATGATAGCTGAAATATGGTACTTCATTCACTAAAATAAGTTTAATCTTACCATATCCAAAAACTCACTCACTCTTATTAATTATTATTATTTAATAGATTAAATGCACTAGAATTTTATTAAATGGAGTACATGGAGACACATTTTTAACTAACATATTTTGTTGATTTGATTTGTTTACATGTATATTGCAGAGGCTAGTTTTGGTTTCAATAAAATATTTAACCTTTTCTGTGTAGATGCTCCATCATTCACATCACTGCCATCCACATCTGCAGGTTCGGCCTCCATTTCTATTTTCTGAGAATTTCGGGACTCATTACCTTTTCATGGGACAAAAACAAGAATAGCACAATTATCAGCAAAGATATGAACAAAATTTACTACGATAGATTAACCATATTTTTAAAACCCCACAATCACATCCTTTAGTGTACTGTACCTTTGGGTCATTCCAGCTGGAATCATCAAATGGTCCCCACCTGACCCCCTCAGATTTGTCTGAAAAAAATCTATGTGATGGGTAATATGCCTAATAAATCATATACAAAATTTCAGATCTCTACTGTGCGTACTTTTTCCACAAAAAATCTGTAAAAAAGTTTGTTTTTCACCACGTTTTGGCATCACTGTCTGAGTGACCATGTTCAGACTAAAATATCTCCAGAACTATTTGTGTCAGGTCCATGAAATTTTCTGGGCTAAGAGTCCTAGTCCAGAACTGCATGAATTACAACTCACAGCATTGTTACTGAATTTACACCTGAATGCTGGCCCTCTACTTTTCTTTGAAACTATTACTTTAAGGGTTTTCAGATGTCCATAGAAACCTCAATTTTCAATGTATAAGCATCAAACTTGGTAAATGGTCTGATATGTACCATGTCTTTCACATCCTTTGACATCAGACAATAGAGTTTTATGGATGTTGAGATATTAAGGTCCAAAAATTGAAAAAACTCATTTACACCAATGTTCAGAGCAATATTTCCCATGAATGACACCAGGTGTGAACATGAAACTTTTTTTTTTTTTGAAAGAGCATGTTCTTATTGATAAAATATAAAAAAAATTGGGATGGGATGTTTTGCCTCATTTTTCTGTAATAATTTTTTAAAAATCACTGTTGTGTGACATTCACAACTACTGTAGTACCAGCTATTTTGAACTCATATGCCTAAATTAATGCTATAATCCAGCATTCCATTGTGCTCGGGACTCGGGGAAATCCGGCCTCCACCTCAGGAAAGTGCAATGGAACGGCCACTTAAGTTGGGGTTCCGAAACACACACTCGGGCCAGTTCAGTGCAGACCGAGTTGGTTGGAATTATCCATAGGCATCCATATTTTTGCCAACTGTTACAATGGAACGCATTTACGACAGACATCGGGAGAACTAACTCGGATTCACCGACTACCGACATTCAGTGGAATGCAACATAAGTACCTAATCTTGATGTTCCACCCAATCCAGTGAATAATACATCCATTTTCATTGAGAAAGCAGGGCAATATTGATTAGAAATAATAATATTCAGGTGGTATGAGATCTAGCATCAATTAATCACTCAGTCAATCAGTCAACAATGATGAATTTTGAGGTCAGTCAAGTATCAGGAACACCAGGATTCCATGTCAACTTTGAGGTTGACCCAGTTGAACAAGGCCTTCACATCACAGATATGGCCCCAGGACAATATGTTACTTGTGCGTATGACCGACAATGGTGGGTTGGTATCATCAGAGACGTCTCTTACACAGAGCAAGACATTCAAGTGGTTTTTTTGCATCCCCATGGCCCAGCTAGAGGCTACTTTTGGCCAAAAAGGGAAGATGTCTGTTGGGTGCCTCTCCAGCACATCATAATGAAAATTGATGTGCCAGTTACTTCCACTGGACGATGCTATGTCATAAAAGAAAATGAAACTGTGGATTCAGACACTTTCATGAACAACTTTCAGTAACTGTTATGTCACATTTATCTGTGTTGGTGGTATACATTATTAAAGTGACTCATGTCTGGAAGTACGTTTTTTGTATTTTGTATTTTTTGTATAAGTGGAACATTAATCAATTCTGTTGAAATGCCCATACCAAGTTGAATAGCAAAAGTGAACAATAGGATCAGTGACGAAACTCTGAGTTTTAAAAAAATTATTATAGAAAAATGAGGCAAAACCCCATCCTAATTTTTTTATATTTTATCAATAACAATATGCTCTTTCAAAAAAACAAGTTTCATGTTCACACCTAGTGTCATTCATGGGAAATATTGCTCTGAACATTGGTGTAAATCAGTTTTTTCCCATTTTTGGACATTAATATCTCAACATCCATAAGACTCTATTGTCTGATGTCAAAGGATGTGAAAGACATGGTACATATCAGACCATTTACCAAGTTTGATGCTTATACATTGAAAATTGAGGTTTCTATGGACATCTGAAAACCCTTAAAAGTAATAGTTTCAAAGAAAAGTAGAGGGCCAGCATTCAGGTGTAAATTCAGTAACAATGCTGTGAGTTGTAATTCATGCAGTTCTGGACTAGGACTCTTAGCCCAGAAAATTTCATGGACCTGGCACAAATAGTTCTAGAGATATTTTAGTCTGAACATGGTCACTCAGACAGTGATGCCAAAACGGGGTGAAAAACAAACTTTTTTACAGTTTTTTTGTGAAAAAAGTACACACAGTAGAGATCTGAAATTTTGTATATGATCTATTGGGCATATTACCCATCACATAGATTTTTTTCAGACAAATCTGAGGGGGTCAGGTGGGGAACTTTTCCAAAATTTGATGATTCCAGCTGGAATGACCCCTTTATGCAATATGCACATGCATGTACGTATGCACCCACTCTAGGCATGTCACTGACATGTTACTGCAATATAAGTACTGTAATTTACTATATGAATTCAAGGTGCTTGCATTTAAATAATTCCATTTTGTACAGTTTTATACTACATCTCAGAGAGAAACATTATAATTTTCATCCATTATTTTTGTCAGACAGCTTTAAATAATTTCCAAATGTGGCATTGCTTGTCCAGTGAAAACAATGAGCTCACAGTATCTCCATACATATTAACCTACCCAGTAGCTAAAATTAACTTTAACACGAGCAAATTGCAAAACACATCAATGCAGCTGTAATCATAACATCATATATAAAACAATGACAGGGAATATTTAAAACATTAGCTGATCTATATAGAGACAGAGGCTCTTGCAGACCAAAACAATCATATAACACTTAGTTTCTATGTAATATTAGCGCAGGAATAAAGCGTTGAGTAAATTAGCGTAAATTACCTGCACCGCTGCCACATTCAAGGGCGTTTCATCCTTTCCACTCAGTGATGTGGGTCTGTCTTCGTGCCCGTCTATAAAATCATTGTCGTTTATTATGTGAAGGTACTGGCACATTTGTTATCCTTCCACTTGCTAAGAAAAACATCTTACCCCAGATGACTGTTTGTTTAGCCGCAGCCATTGCTCAGACTCTGCCGTTAGCGCGGATGTGTTTACATTATGGCGCATGCGCAAAAGCGGTATTGTGACGTTCACACACAATCGCTCATGTATTTTAATGAAATGCGTTTTAGTTCATTGATGATGAGAGCACATATGGACAAACAGTTACATGAAGTGTTTTCCCCCTCAATAACTCTATAATACATTCCTACAAGTAACTTTTAGTACATTGGCATTTTTTTAACAGGTTATATATTCATCTGTACTTTTTCCCCCAGAAAACTGAATTGAAACAATTAATAAAGATTATTTATTATTTATTAAGCAAAAATTAATTTTGTTATATGATTTACAATAAACAGTATCTTTTAGGCATATATGGTTAATAAACTTGCATAAATTCAGTATATACATTGGTAACAAATGGTCAAAACATAGAATACCATATATAATTTTTACATATATTGTTAACATATACCCAGACAGCACACGTACGTCTGGCCGACGTCGGCCCATGAGTAGAACGTCGGCCTCACAAATTATAACATCGAATAAGGATCGGCCAGGCATAGGCTGGTGAATTCGGCCATTGCGCTATTTTGCCAGCTCATCAGAGGTCGGCTCTGAGTCGGCTCACGACCACAGGCCGACGGCACGCTTTTCTGTTTGAACGCGCACGTTATTAGCACCCCCCCCCAGAGAAAAGGCGATTCGTCCGGCGACATCTGTGGCTTTCAGGTAAGTTTCCCCTTAAATTAAACTGGGAAAAAGTCATTTTATTTTGTGGATTATGTGACACTAGTAAGTAGTAGGCGCTCGGTGCACTGTAGTACATGGGAAAAGACTTTGCAGGGAGCGTCATTTGACATTGACGTTAACTTGTTGAATGTTAGCTAATGACAGCGGCGTCTACGGTGAGCTATTGTTGCGGTTCGTTTTTGAACTAAATGGGTTTTAAATTCATCATTGGATAATGATTGAATGAATCTGTGAATTATGTTTTAATTCTAGATGTTTTCTTCTGTACTGCGTGACTTTGACGTTTTAAGGAGTTGCCATGGAAACGGGGGCGGCAACACCACTCCTGACAGGAAAACTCGGTCTCTCGCTGCTTTTGTCACTGCTTTTAGGTAAATTACGTGCCTTAAATCATACAAATGTTATATAAAACTGTTCCTGACTCATTTCTTACTTGTAATTGACAGGTTTCTGTTGAATATTTACTTTATATAAATGGTTTAATGTCTTAAAACTCCGTTAGCATCTCACAGGCGAAGTAGGCTAACTCTAGAGATTGAGCTCCTGTTTATGAAACTTTGTGCTTTTAATCAAGTCTTGGTTTATATGTCAGGTTTTGACTGAAGTGTAAAGGTTGTGCTGGCAATTTGTCTATGGGTTATTGGAAGTAGGCGAATTTATTTAACCTAAATGGCTGAAAACAAGTTCAAATGGGTTTCGTTCTTTTAAGGTAAACAAATATTGATGAAAGTTATGTGATTTCAGGGGGACAGAAATAAACCCTTTACAACAGATGGGAAAGTCCAAGGTTTCAAAATTTCTTAAGAGAGCTGCTAACAGCAGCAGGAAAT
>NW_026128380.1:0-9869 GCF_022985175.1 Labeo rohita
ACATATTCAAAGAAATCTTTGTTATATTTGATATGTTTTGGGTTTTATGAGTTGTATCTCCCAGGACACATTGCCCTTTTAGAATAGCTATAGAAAACATCAATAATTCTATGATTTATTTGATGCAAACAAATATGTAATATTCAAAATATGCTGCATGTATGACGTATCTGTCCTAGAGTGGAGGCACAGACATTTCTTGTATTTTTACATTTCTGTCTCGTCTTCATTCTCAGGGGTGAACAGTTCCACCCCTTGAGGTGTCCTGCTCACATTAGCTCATCCCTGAACAGTCATTTAATGTGATTTATGTAACACATTTTTTCAATGTAATCCTGAAGACTTTTGTTAGATTTGCGAGATGTGTTTGATCAGGGATGGAGCTAAACACTGCAGAATATTGGCCCTCCAGGAGCAGGGTTTGACAGCCCTGTTCTACCATGAAATGAGCTGTGCCAAACCCTGCAATTAACAAAAATCTAGTTAGAAATGCAAAGATGCAGTCAACTAAATGTAATACTACTAGTTTTACATGCAAATAATAACATTTGCACAATTTTTAAACTCAAAATAAATCGAAAGTGGTCTGTGTGCAGGGGCCATAGGACACGAGGGCCTGTAAGTCTCTTCCCTAGGGGCCCCTTATAATAATATACAAATATAACAGAAATAAGACAATCAGTTAATGAATGTAAGACTGTGGGATGGATACAAATGTTTTCTTGTAGGCCTATTTTATTTGATGTACTTTATGTGACACTCATTAATTTGAACGCTGTCTACATCGCACATAGAAATCATCACCTATGGTTAATCTAATATTAATAATTTCTATAATAATTAATATAATCATTTCTTAATTTAAAATAAGATATTAAAATTACTATGGATTACTATGGTCGAGACGAGACGAGAAATGGATGTAGTGGATGTTCCCTCAACACAGCATCTCGAGGCCACAAAATAAGGATGTCGTTACCTCGACAAAATGAAGTGAACCGAACGTGTCCCCTCCTGGGCACTGTAAACATCCATCAAAGTGCAAGGAAATTTAGTAAACATAACAGTAGATACTAGTAAAAGCACACCACCTAGATTTGCCGTGAGAAACTGCAAACCATGGTGCCAATATAGGCCATATATACTGAACCGGTGATGTGAAGTTTATATACATCACTGTTTCTACATAATGTACCAGCATCAGCCAGTCACTACCAAATACTGACTGCTCATTACATGAATACTTGAATAAATTCAAAGATGAAATATTGATTTGAGTAAAACATATATTTTATTTCAGCTTATCACACTGGCACATAGTTCATTTCAATATACAAAACAACTTGACAAGCAACAAAAACACTGAAATAAATGGTATCAGTTCATTTACATACTAGTTTTTCTTACTAATAAAATACAATTCAAGTTACTCGTCCTGCCAAAAAAAAAAAAAATAAATGCTAATTGTCCATTTCCATGCAAACAAGACATAGTGAAGGGAATTCAGAGCTGCTCTCAGAGTGGTGCGAGTGAGAGATGAATTGTGTGTTTGACTTCATTTTGTTGTGAATATTGGTGAAAATGTCAGAAGTGTCTGGTCAGGGAGTCGGAGTCGTCATATTGAGGCTAGCTGTTGACCGTACAGGCACATGTACTTGAGGTAGTTTCTGAAACAAAGATAAACAAAACAAATAAATACAGACTATACGTATACTTTTAAAATAATAAACAAGTTCACATAATCCACTGATACGTCAAAATGACACACGAGTCTGGAATGGACTTGCACTGAGCTTCGTGACACACATGCGGTTTGAAATAGTCCAGCTCAGTTATTTCTGGTTCTGTATACTGTCAATGTGCTGTAATCACCTAGATGACTAAATGCCCCTTAAAATGACAGTCTTCAAGATGATTTTAATATCTGGACATTCAGAGACAGATTACCGTGTATGGGTGCCAGAGATGGGAAATAACGAAGTATTTTGTTACTGTACTTCAGTAGATTTTTCTGGTATCAGTACTTTACTTCACTATTTATTTATCTGACTACTTTTTACTTTTAGTCCATACATTCATTTTGACAAGGGTCACATATAAAGATCAGATCAACCACAGGTCTACAACAGCCCAAACAACTGAGAAAACAAGACAGCAATGAGAAAATCCAGAAACAAACAACTGTTAACAGCGTCTTTAATACGTTTCTGTGCCTTGACCGTGGTGGGATCCTTACTGTCTATGGAGCTTCAGAGAGCTCTCCAATTTAATCAAAAATACCTTCATTTGTGTTTCGAAGATGAACAAAGGTCTTTTCATTTTTGGGTGAACTGTCCCTTTAAATAAAACTGAACCTGCATGTGTAGGTGAGGTCACTGAGATATATATGATAATGGTTGTGAAATTATTAACTAATATAGCCTTAAAAACTCTATTTTTTGATCTGTCACCGCTCGTCAATGTCAAAATATTTGAAATGACCAATCAAATCAAAGTAGGTCTGTCACCGCTGAGCGCAAATTCAGAAGTCAATGTCAAAATATTTGAAATGACCAATCAAATCAAAGTAGGCGGGCTTTACGTTCACAGAAGCTGCTGAGCGAAATTGATCACCTTATGCTAATTCATGCCTACACACTGCGTGGCGCAAAAAAAAAAAAATATTTAAAAAAAAAACAGCATTAAATTCATAAATTTGAGATCCAACATGGATCGGATGTGCATTTGATGTTTCTTTCATACTAATATAGCTTAAAATGCCTCGCCTGAACTGAGGCAAAGTGGGCGGGAGCATACGTGAACCGTCCAAAACTGTATTGATCATTTGACATTCATAATAAAACTAATATGATTTGAATGCTGAGACTTTGTTTCCTGTTATTAAAAGTGACCTGCTCTGTGGTGTCTGTCAGCTCGTTGTCTGTGTCCTCTTTGCTCTACAATGTTTTTCAATCCGTAAGAAAATAAACGTGTGGCACGAGAGCACGTACGTGAGAGGCTGGAAATGGAGATGAAGCACGATGCCGAACACAAGATGCGCCGCATCCTTGAGTTCAAGGCTAATGAGAATGCGGTCACTGCTTTCTAGAATCTAAATAAGAAGGAAAGCAAACGTAAAGCATGTTCTCTCTCAAAACCTGGGGCTGAAATATTGAAATTGGTTTTGGGGAGTGGGGTCAGGGTGGGCCAAGCTTCTGATTGGGTGAGCCAGAACCACCCGCCCTGTGCCTTGAGTATTTCATTTTTCTGGATGTGTGAGGTCATGGCTCTATTTTCATTCTGTGTCCAAGTCTGATGGTTTGGGTTGCCCCTGTGCACCTGTGTCTAGTTGCGTGCGCTGTTCGATTGACTGTATTAAGGGAGAGAAGAGATACACCAGCAAACAAGCTTCTTTGTTTCTTTATTTGTCCTTCTTTATTGCTTAAGTTGATTTGGTAATTTCAGTGTTCTTTGGTTAAAGTTTCAGGTAATATTATTTTGGGTTAATTGTCTTTCGTGAGTTATTTGGAGGTTTTTTGTTTGTTTGTTTGTTCTTGTTTTGTACGATACCTGTTCCCAATGATTTGCTCTTTAATAAATATTTAGCAGTGCATTTTGGCTTTATGAATAATAAATAGAGCTAAATAAGGGTTTGTAACAATGCTTTTATGATAAAATGTGCATTAATATTATAACAGTGAGATTATTAACTCAAGTAGGTTGGAAGCACAGGAACTAATGAAGGTTTGCTTGATATTGAGAAAAAAGACAATGGATCTCAAAAATGTGTGTGAAATGGGCGTACGATCAAATTTATGAACAAATCACGAATCACCAAAATAATTGTACTAAAATGTATTCTCCATTTATGAAAAAAATATAGGAACCACTGAAACCACAAGCACACAAAAAAGCACATAGTCTTAAAATCATGTTAATAAGTTATAGTTCATCTTAACACAACTATAACTGTATTAAAGTATGTTACATAAATTGTAATTTATAATCCACATTATGGGCCAGATTTACTAATAGCTTGCGCCAGTGTGAACCCTCTTTTGGCATTGAAAACTACTGTCAGCATTTACTAAAGACATGCAGTAAGAAATGAGCATTTAAAAGGCGTGAACACACCTTATTGAATATGTATTTGTAGGAGTTTCCCTCTCAATTGCTAGATTTATAAGAGCAGAGTATTTCAATGAATCACACAACTCCATTTACTAAGATTTGCCTTCGTAGATTTACTTGTATTTGTGGCGTTATTTATTGCCCAAGAAAAGCATGTCTTCATCGCTCCCTTCATCACCGTTTGTGTGATTGTGCTCTCGCTGTAATGTGAAGTCTTTGGACTGCAAACATTCAAACATCACTCAATCAAAAGAAATCATTCAACCGTTAGTATTGATAAAAGATCAAATCCTGAGATCTATGGAACATTTCTAAGACCATGCTATGTGATTTCATCATTCAGCTTACTAATAATCACTTAAGTAAGAGTAAATAAGTTGTTACCTTGAAAAAAGTTACTATGTTAAAAGCACTTCACATAAAGTTGCACAAATAATTGTTAAATGATTGCAGTCTGGATTCAAACAGTGACATGATCTCATTCCTAAATGTCAATGATTCACCTGCGTTCATGATTAAACCTTAAACAAAAATCATAGCAGTCAATTCTGTTCATGCTGCTGCTGTTGAGGTATGAAACTTCACAAAGAGTCTTTTTAACCATTCCTGTCTTACAAATATTCAAATATTGTGTAATATAATATTCTTGTTCACCTTTTAAATGTAATTTGGCTTATAAATGCATTTATTGATTACATTATTTTTCCACTACACTGTAAAAAATAAAAAAAAAAACACAATTTGTTGAGTCAGCTTAAAATAATTTGTTACCCTGCTGCCTTAAAGTTTTAAGTTCAGTCAACTAAAATAAGTTTAGTCAACTTGAAATGTTAAGTTGTACTAAGTAACAACTTAGATATTTGTGTTTGCTAAACTTAACAGATGGGTAAGTAACCCAGCTGCCTTAACATTTTAAGTTGATTCAACTCAAATATCTAAGTTGTCACTTAGTTTATAATTTAATTTAACATGTCAAGTTGAATAAACTTTTTTTTTGAGTTGACTGAACCTAAAATTTTAAGGCAGCCAGGTTACAAATTATTTTAAGTTGACTCAACAAATTGTTTTTTACAGTGTAGGTGGCAACAAGTGACTTAAAAAATGAAAAATCTGATTCATCCAGTAATGAATTAAGTATTTATTAAGACCCTGAATCGAAAAACGAACTGATATGACGTCATTTTGAACAAAATCAGGTCAAAACAAAGTTTGTCTTGAGTTCATTTCAGCAGTTCGAAACAGCTCACCAAAGCAAACTTTTTGGGGGAGTTTGTTTTGGCTCCTAAACACCTTTGGGCTACAGTTGGTCCATTACGCAGTCACTGAGCGTGTTCTGAAACTTCACCTTCTTTGATGGGAGATTTTTTTTTCCATCCAGTTTCATTTCTCATTCCACAGAGGTCAGACAGGAAAACAACATCACCATCAAGTTAGTGAAGTTACCAGCAGTACAACATGAAAACACAGAAGTGTACCTGTACGATCACAGAGAGACTTTAAAGATTCGGAGAAGGCATTTAAATCCTAGAAAGAAATTGCAATGAAGCTTGGTGTTGACAACCCTGAGTTATGCAAAAAGGATGTAGAGAAACACCTGAGACTAGTTTGCCAAAGCCATGTAAAGAATGAAGGAAATAATAGAGATAAGGCAGCGAATCCAAATAAATAAATGCTGTTACACCATACTGCTGCCGCTGCTGTTGATTTTACTGCGGACGTAACTCAGACACATTAGGCTCATTTGAGATGAGCAAATTCTGCGCAGAATCATTCACCGGTGATCACAGAGAGATACATGCCGGTTAGAAATGTGTCAGAGTTATGTCCGCCTTGCTCTGATGTCATGCTGACGTGTGCCAAAAAAATCTGGTGACGGTGAGGCGGCTGTGTTGGATTGATCAGTCGAGTACAGTATCTCTCCACCGACTGCACTGACCAAAAGCATGATGGGAAACGCCTGGATGACGACACAGCTTTAAAGCTCACTGGTTCAGACAACCGTGATGTTGCCGTTCTTTTCTAAAATGTTTTATTTTTTAATCTAATATCATGTGGTTATGTGTTTAAATTATGCATGAATATTCACAAACACTACGGCAGTGCGATGTCTGCGTGAGATATGTGATTGTTGTCATATCTATAAATAATAATAAACATTCTATAAAAATCTAAAATACATGTTTGTATTAAAGTAAAAATAAATGCTAAATATGCCTTTTGTATGGAATTAAACAGCAAGCACTTTGAGTGTCTTGTTCATCATATTTATTTTGATATAAAAACAACAGAGCTGAAATTATATCATGTTTATCAGCAACACAGCACGTGAGTGTGATAACGTGATATCTTTGATCTCGTAGGTGTCTGTTCTATGTCTTGACTGCACTTATATCACTCCTCCCCTCACTGCAGCCCCTACTCTCACCTACATTTCAGATGAGGCGCATCTCAAACGAGCCTATTTCTAACCAGCATGTATCTTGCGGTGATCACCGGTGATCGATTCCGTGCAGAATTTGCTCATCTTAAACGACCCTACGCTTTCATGAGTGCGGTTGCCAGATATCAAGCGATCAAATCCCCAAATCAGAGCTTCGCTGTTACAAGGATACATTTTATGCCTGGTGTTTTGCTTATTTTAAGCAATCTGGCAACCACACACACAAGCTTGCTCTTCATTGCGGAAGCACCGACGATGATCTGAAAACACAATTAAGCTGGAGTTTAGTTTAACGTTACTCAACTGCTGTTGACTGAATAGAGAAACATAGGCAGTTGCAATTTGGAAATACTATTAGGAATTTCACTGTTCATTTGTTTTACCAGTTTTCAGAAATAGACAGAGTGTGCATAAATCTTTGGTATTAATTTATAAATGTTACTGCACTAAACATTTTGTATTTACTTTGTAACAATAGCTGTTCTGTCTAAATTGTTTTTGTTGTTGTTGTTTTTTTTTTTTTTATGGGGGCAAAAGAAAATCATGTCTTTTTAATTATTTAAAAACAAATGCAAACATGTTGAGATATACATCGAATATCGTAAAAATGTTGACAATATCAAGATATCAAATTTTTTATATATATCGCCCAGCCCAATTCCAATGTGAATAAAAGATGATATCAAGCATATTTATTCTGTTTCTTTTTTTGTTAAACATTTAGTTGCAGTTGAATACCACAAACAAAAATCAACAGGCTTCATAAAAACAAGATTCACTTTTGCAAAATAGAGGTGTGTGATTCTGGATCAACTGGGCTGTTGTTGTTGTTGTTTTAAATGGAAGTTGTGATTCTCTTACGATTCTGAAGAAAAAAAAAAAACATTAGACAACTAAACAAAATCACATGTAGGCCTAATTTATAAGTAAATGATTCAGCGATTCACTCAAGATTTACTTGGTTCATTACTGGATGAATCAGTGTTTTTGAACAAATGAGCCCCCTTTCACCATCTACTGACATGACAACATAATCAATAAATCTTTACCATTATTTGAAATGTCAAATTAACTTCTAAAAGGATGATTTACTCTGTTTTGATCTCTATGGAATGACATATGGCATATGTAGAAATGTATGTAAGCCAGGATTTCAAAAAAAAAGGGGACTTTAAAACTATTATTATTTAATGTTAACTACTGTCTAGCATAGTGACAGAATGATAACATTTTTAGCATTTTAGCCATCATTTGACAGAATATTGGCTATATAAATCAAATACACTGCTGGACAATAATCAATAAATCATTTGTAATCTATCATTTCTTTTGCATATTTTTTTTCCTAAGGACAATTTTAGGATTGTTTTATATACTGCAAAACGTTTTCCATATTCATGACAGAATAAATGATAATAAATGATCCTGAAAGAAAACATGCCCAATGTCTGTTTGCTACAGCAACAAACACAACTTTCATGTGTCTGACTGACAGATAAACCACACACTCTTATTTCAAGGCTGCTGTTAAATCTGTGGTTATTTTAAATGCGTCCTTCATACATGTGGTTTAAAGACAATTTAAAGACAATGTGTGTATGCTTTAGGACACTGGTCTCAGACTCAGAGATCAAACATTGGCTGCTCAAAAAATGTGTGAGTGAGACACATGGAGTGCAAGCACAATCCTGTGACAGACGCTACAGTGTGGAGCACAGCATGAGATGTGAGGGCATGAGCAACACTGTTCAAGGTCTTCATCATTTCATGCTTGTAGTAATTTAATACGTACATATTTTGAATCATTGAATCACTACAGAAATTAATTTGATTAATTTGATTCTTAGCATTTGAAATCGATTAGTGTCTGAAATCAATGATTCGAGATTCAAAAAAACATGTTTCAAGATTGATGCATATGTATCATCAGGGTTTATAATCGATGCGTAGAGAAAACAAGCGAATCATTACACCCCTATAAATACTGGTATATTGAACTACCCTGATCCACATAGAAAATTTTAAAATAATACAGCTTAAACACATTTAATCAAATACAGTGAAATAACAAGCTGTGTTATATGTTCAGATGAAAGGTTTCTGTGAATTAGTGTACTGTATGTACAGCGCTGTCATGAGAAGTCTGTAATCGGGGTCAGTATGAAGTGTTTTTGTGAGAACTGGTGAAAATGGGATCAGGTCAGAACACGAACTGAAGGCTGTGAGGAAAGTGATGCACAAAGCCCTAATGTGGAGATGTTTTGGGTGTGTTGTACACAAATGACTAACACTGTGCACCTCATTTACAATCCTCCAGATTCACTAACATGAGAACAAGACTAAGAACAAATCCATAAGTGTACGTGTTTTGAATTAGGTGAATAATTAGGTGAAATAATCCACAACATATTTAGTGGATGAGATCCACTGTTAATGCCTTAACAACAGCAAAACACTGAAAAGGGAAAAAGCAAAACAGTGATGACTGACCTTGTCTGTCTGACACTGAAACACTGAAGATCACCAGTGTCTGTTCAGATGTGTTGAGATGCTGAACAGCTCTGATAGAAACGGGTTTAAAGATGTGCAGCTTCTGCTCTGTGTGGATATGAGTGACAGTGAATGATGATTCAACAACTGACTTTATACAACAAAGTATGAATCACAATTCACTATAAAACAACACATTTATATACCTGACTGCTGCTAATCCAGTGCACTGGATCCAGTTCATTTCCAGCGGTTCTGCTGTATGACAGTGTTTTATTCTGTATTGCTCTTGAGTTTCATCTGGAGCACAGCAGTCATGAGCCGACATCAGCCGTTTAATAAAGTGTGCAGCAGCTCTGTTCATCTTTCTTCAGTCTCTGAATCCTCTCTTTTTGTTTCACTCTTTATATTCTTTTCTCATGTTCATCCTTCTCCTTCTCATCTGCTCTTAGATTTGTTTTCTTTATTCTTCATCTCTGAGTCTCCAGTGTGTCAAATGTGTCATCAGCTCCACTGAATGATAAATGATGCAGAAATAACTACACTGCTCCATTTGTCTCCTTTCACAAGAAAACACTGCAGATCAAGATTATCAACTACAGACACAGGTGTCTTTTTGTGTTCTCCTCTTTTTGTGTTCTCCTCTCTTTCTCTTGTTGTCTCCTGTAGTTTCCTTCCATCTCTGCTCTGATTCTCTCTCCATCTCCATTCTCTCAATCTCCTCTTGTTGTTTTCTTCTGCTCTTCCTCTCTCAGTCTCTGTTCCTCCTCCTCCTGTCTGAATCTGTGAGCATCTTCGAACATCTGATTCCTGTAGTGTGCTCCTCCAT
>NW_026128381.1:0-9848 GCF_022985175.1 Labeo rohita
GAATCAACAACAAAGGCTGTATCAGCGTGAGCATAACTTCAGACTGAACACAACCGTCGTGTTTGATCGTACGGGAAGGTAAGCCGCAACCAGGATGGCACGGAGGGAAAGATATGTTAACCAACACACAATCCCACCGCGCTAGCTCTTTCAGAGAAATACCTTCTTAGAAGGAAGATTCCTCCTCAAGATCGCCGTCGACGCACGCAGGGGAACTCTCACAACACTTATCTGTGTATGAGAGGGAGAGACCGCTGCCTGTGCTGCTGATCCAACGACGAAAAAGGTGAATGTTGCCGCTTCTCACGCAGAGACGCTGCATTCGGCTCCGAAGAACAGAACGAGTGAGCAGATGCACAGGCTGCCCTACTTGTACCCGGATGGCCGGGGGCGTGGCCAGCTGTGAGATCTGCACACCCAATTTCATTGGCCTGTTTTCTATACTGTCAGAGGTGTTTGGGCTCTCAAGAGCGACCCCTAGTGTCGTACACTACTCGACACAACTCGGAGTGTACGACAGATAGGGAACAGTATCAACACCCCCTCGCTACTGCATGTTTTGACAACAGGATTTAAAAAAAAAAAAAAAAAAGATAATTTCCAGACAAAGCATTAAGAAATCTTTCACTTAATGTCTGGGATGCAGCTGCAGTCAGATCTAGTACTGCTTCTAGTAAACTTCTGATTGTGGTCTGTAGTTCATTTTGAATTTATAACAAACAAACATGCACTCTTTGTATGTTTTATAATGGACTGAACACTACACCTGCTCATCATTATGTTATTATTGCGTCTGTCTGCTGATCCTTCATGACTGGTCAAAAGTGCAGCGGGCAACGTCAACACCAGCACTAGCTGACTCTGCAGAGGGGGTGTGTTTAGTAACATCATGGCAACTTTTTGGATGAAGTACATACACACTTGTGTTTTGTACAGTAGCCTATACAGTTTAGATGTTTAAAAACCATCAAACTAACTGCAAATCAGCCCAAATTTTGTCCAAACCATTCTTTTACCCACACATTCAAATTTAAAATCGCCCAATCTGGCAACAGGGGCCTTAATACAGAATCATTCTGAAAATTAAACAAATGAAAATTAGCCTCACTCACCCTCAAGCCATTAAGTACATTATTCCTTTAGAAGAATACAATCAGAGTTATATTACAAAAATGTCCTGGCTCTTCCAAACTTTATAATGGCAATGAATGGGGGTCAAGATTTCGAAGCAAAATAAAGTGCATCCATCCATCCTAAAAAGTGCTCCACACAGCTTCAGGGGGTTAAGAAAAGGTCTTCTGAAGTGAATAGATGCGTTTTTGTATGAAATATTTAAAATCCATATAAAATCCATTTAAAAAAACATCATTTCTAGGATCCGCTAACTGACGTACACGTGTCCATAAGAGACTTTCAGCAGATGGTGAAGGACACAGGCATAGCATCCAATAATAATGAATAATAGCTACAATAATAGCTCCAGTTAAAATATGATAGTCATGCAAAAATTTTGTTTTGTTTACAGCAAATAAAGACTAGTCTCCTCATGCATTATTTTGAAATCCTACCAATATTTTTTCTATACAAATCCTAGTTTTGTACTATTAATTTATGACTGGTGTTTTGTTTTGCTCTTCCGTGTTCGTCACTTCTCACTGGAGCTCACGCTACGCCTACATCCTACATCATCTGCTGGAGTGCCACTCTTAATGGTGTTTACAGAATCAGTCTTTTACAACACAGAATGTTTATATTTTTAATAGGATGATTATATAACAAGTATAACAATATAACAAACAGTTTTTTATTTTTTTTTTTATTTTTTTAGTCACTTTCACCTACAGTCAGTAGTGGAGATCAAACATTACATATCATGGATGAAACTCAAACATCTGGAGATGAAGATTTAATTCAAGGACATAGGTACTATGTTTTTTTTTTTTTTGAAGATAGTTATTGAAAACAATAAAAACCATAAAATGAAACCATAAAGGCTCCACAAGCACTTAAAAATACTTTGGTAACACTTTACAATAAGATGTCATTTGTTAACATTAGTTAATGTATTAACTAACTTGAACAAACTATTAACAAAACATTTATTACACTATTTATTAATATTTGTTAATGTAAGTTAATAAAAATACAGTTGTTCATTGTTAATTCATGCTAGTTCACAGTGCATTAACTAATATTAACAAACACAACTTGTGATTTTAAAGTGCTCCTATTATGCCTTTTCAAATATGATCTTTCATGTAGTGTGTCATGTAGCTGTATGCGAACATAACGCTTGTTTCTGCCTCGACCAAAGCGCACGCGCAGAGGAGCGTGCACACCATGGACAAAGTTCAAATGAGTTGTTCAAATGAACTTTTGCTGCTGCGCTCTGAAGGGCTGCACTGAACCCAGTGGTCAGCGCAGCACTTTTCGGGTTCAGTGTGAAAACCACCTTAATGCACTATACAATGTTGAAGTTTACAACATAAAGGTGTGCCCGGTTCTCTTGCATGAGCAAATTGCGAGCACTTTCCATGGTAGACCGTGTTAACTTGTTGATCAGCCACTTCAGTCGTTTCATCATCAGACTCCAGCTTGGATTGGTATGGTAAAATCGATGCCATCTTTTCTATGTGTTGACAAGTATCCAGGCCTGTCATTCAGTTATGGCAATGGGCGTTTTGTTTTCCAACACGCTGTACGCGGTAGACCAATTATAAAGGACTGCACCATCTGACCAATCACAGCAGTGAGGGCTCAAGGAAAGGAGGGGTTTAGAGAAAGATTCTTCGAACTGCTTCGCAAGAGTCATTTACGAATCATTTAGAAATGGGGTAAAATTAAATCTATTTTTGGAGAAAACTAAAGTGTTTTTTGACCTTGCATACATGTAAACCTGTTTTGTGAGTCTATTAAAATAATATTAGCAACCTTTAAAATGGCATAATAGGAGCACTTTAATAATGCATTAGTAAATGCTGAAATTCACATTAACTAAGATTAGTAAATGGCACAGAGGTGTTGTTCATTCTTAGTTCATGTTAACTAATGTAGTTAACTAATTGTAACAGAGACTCGTGGGAAGCGTATGAGATCCAAGTGCGAGCTTTAATTGAACGCAGAGTAGTCAGACAGTCAGGGTCAATCTCCTAACAATCCGTGAAACGTAGGCAAGACAAAACGTAATCCAATAAAACAGGCAGAGTCCGAATACCGGTGAGCAGTCCAAATGAGCAAAATAAACAAGGCTATGAAAACTAGGCTAAACTATGGCAGTGGATCAAGACAAAACTATGGCTAAAACAAGACAAAACTATGACATGAAACAAAACCGTGGCAAAAACAAGGCAAAACTATGACAAGAAACCAAACCGTGAAAATAACAAAAACAAGGCAAGGAAATCCGAGAAAACGCTTAGTAGAGTCCGCACAGGCAAAACAATACTTCGCGAAGCCTGTTTGGTTTAGGCCTCCTTAAATGGCCACAAAACAGGAAGTTACCAGTGAAGCAGCAGAGGGAGCAGCAACGGGCAGTCAATGGGTGAGAGCTCCCTCTGCTGGCGTGGCGTTACACTAATGAACCTTATTGTAAAGTGTTACCAAATTTTAATTATATTACAATTATTATCTTATTATATTAAGATTATTCTCATCATAAAGGAATAAATCTGTTTTGTTTTAGTTCAGTTCATCAGAAGAGATCAGAATCAGAGCTCGGCTGTGTGTCTATGAAGAGTGACGAGTCTATAATTCATCCAATATGGTTTAAGAGTGGAGATAAACATCCTGATCTCAGGTATATCATTTGTATAGAATTTGATTATAGCATGACATTTCATATTATATCACAGCTCAGTTTACAGTTTATGTATGAACACAGTGCGTGAAATGATTATAAAATGCTCTTTAAAGTGAATTTGATATAAATGTATAGTACCCATTTCACTTAGAGTTTCTTTAACTACTATGTACTAACATTTAAAATGTATCATTTGATACAGTGCATTTATTGTGTACATACATATTTTACATTGCACTTATATTTAATTAATTACCTTTCTGTCATTACAACTGTAATTAATGTATTTTCATCAATATGTATACTGTCAACCCTACCTCTACACCTTAACCCACCCTTAAACCCTTAAATGTAGAGGTTATATTTATGCAGCTGGCCCCTGATTAACTTTAATCTCTGTTTTAGTCCAGTTCTTCAGAAAAAATCAGAATCAGAGCCCAGCTGTGTGTCTATGAAGAGTGACAACTCTATGAGTCAGCCAATGAAGTTTAACAGTGGAAATACACAGCCTGGTCTCAAGTAAAATATCTCTATAAATCTCTATATAATTTATTTGCACAGTTCAGTTCACTATTTTAGTTTAAACACAATGTGTAACGGACTACCCTTCATCCAGCCACCAGAGGGAGCTCTCTCCAGAATACTAACCACTCACTTCTTCTTTGGTAACTTCCTGTTTGACACCATATTTAAAC
This sequence comes from Labeo rohita, assembly GCF_022985175.1. Classification (NCBI taxonomy): domain Eukaryota; kingdom Metazoa; phylum Chordata; class Actinopteri; order Cypriniformes; family Cyprinidae; genus Labeo; species Labeo rohita. Next base: position 4,495 of record NW_026128381.1, read on the forward strand.
AGCTCAGTTGCAAACATTCCCCGCGAAGTATTGCCAGTTTACTGCCTTACCAAGCGTTCATTTTCTCATGTTTTTTGGCTTTATGGTTATGACCCTTGTGCTTGCTACCTGACTACCGTTTTTTGGATTACTGTTCTGTTTTGTTTGCCTGTTTTGGACTGCTTTCCTGTTTGTGTGACCTTGCCTGCCTCTCGATTACGCTCTCGTCTGCCGTTTTGGATTTGTCTGCTTTTCCTAATAAACCTCCTGCATTTGGATCTACTGCTCTCATGTCGTCTCCTCCGACAGCGTCACAGAATACTTCGCCGCACAGCGATCCAGCGGAGGTTTCTCAATTGCAAGCAGCGTTAGCCTATCAGAGTGAGATGCTTGCGGGGTATCAGGAGCAGCTAATGCAGCTTAAGAGCGCCAACGACAGCCTCACACAATACATCCGCTCTCTCCCCGCTCCACACAGCACGCCGGTAAGACCTGCTTTACCTGACAAGTTTGATGGTTCCCCGGGACTATGTAGAGGGTTCATCCGTCAGTGTAAGATTTTTTTTGATACTCAGCCGGACGCGTACGATCAAGATACCAAGAAATGTGCCGTAATGATGTCGTTGTTAACTGGACGAGCCTTAGACTGGGCATCCGCCGTTTGGGAGAGTGATTCAGGCATGCGATCGTCGTTCGATCACTTCCTTGCTCAGCTCCATGAAGTCTTTGAATATCCAGAGGGAGGACAGGATATTTCCGATCAACTTCTAGATCTAAAGCAAGGAGATCGTACCGCGGCAGACTTTGCCATAGAATTCAGAACGCTGGCAGCGCAAAGCAAGTGGAATGAAGTAGCACTCAAGGCTGTGTTTAAACGGGGACTCAATTCCAAATTACAAGCCGAGTTGGCCTGTAAAACTGTGGATTCCTCTCTTAATGAGCTCATTACAATCGCCATTAAGATCGACAATCTGATGCGCAACACACCCCGAACACGTAGATTTGTGTCAGCCAATCCTGTACCAACCCAGTCACAGCCTGATACTCCAGAGCCGATGCAGATCGCTTCCACACACATCTCTTCAGAAGAACGAGATCGTCGCCAGCGGGAAAACCGTTGCTACTATTGCGGAGAAGCGAATCACCACAATGCCACCTGTCCACACAAGACCAAGAAGAACCCTACGCTTCGTTACAGTGTGAGTACCATTGAACTTCCTAATCCTAAGCAACGCAGTTTTCTTCTAGAATGCGAACTCTCCGTTGATACTGCTATTCAATGTGTTTCAGCATTAGTGGACTCCGGATCAGCAGTCAATGTCATCAACCAGGAACTCACTGACAAACTCAAGATTCGTACCTTACCATGTGTGCCTACCATTAACATAACAACAATAGACAACGGCGCCATCGGTTCTGGAATTACTGCCACCACACAACCCATTACTCTTCATATTGGATTGTTCCACAAGGAAACCATCACCTTCCACGTAGTGCCTTCATGCAAATACCAAGTCATTTTGGGCCACCCTTGGTTAGCCGTTCATGATCCTAGCATTTCCTGGAATCGTGGCGAACTCACTAAATGGTCGACATATTGTCTTAACAACTGTCTAACCAAGACCCGGACATATCCCTGCCTCTCTACTAGCGTTGAGAGTCCCGAAAACCAAGTCCAAACTCCTCTGCCCCAGGTTTATTCAGAATTTGCAGAAGTATTCAGCAAATCAAAGGCCACGCAACTTCCTCCACATCGACCCTGGGACTGTGCAATCGAGTTGTTACCTAACATGTCCCCGCCGAAAAGCAAGGTGTACCCCCTTTCACGTCCAGAAACACTAGCCATGGAAACTTACATCGAAGAGGCCCTAGCATCAGGTTACATCCGACCTTCTACATCACCAGCCGCCGCAGGATTCTTCTTTGTGGAGAAGAGGGACGGCGGTCTGCGTCCCTGCATTGACTATCGAGGGTTAAATAACGTCACAGTTAAGTATCGGTACCCTCTACCACTAGTCCCCTCAGCCCTGGAGCAGTTACGTGAAGCACGAATTTACTCTAAACTCGATCTCCGAAGTGCTTACAACCTAATTCGTATCCGAGAGGGGGACGAGTGGAAAACTGCCTTCCTGACCACTAGAGGGCACTATGAATATCTCGTTATGCCGTACGGGCTAGCCAACTCGCCTTCGGTCTTTCAATCCTTCATCAACGAGATCTTCCGGGACCTTTTGAACAAATGTGTGATCGCCTACATTGACGATATCTTGATATATTCTCCTGATTTGAACCAACACATCAAGGATGTTAAGACCGTTTTGGCACGCTTACAACAACATCAGCTCTATGCCAAGCTTGAGAAATGTGAGTTTCACATTAGCAGAACGACATTCCTGGGTTACATCGTTAGCCATCACGGAGTTGAGATGGACAAATCTAAGACCCAAGCAGTCACAGAATGGCCTCTTCCCAGGACCGTGAAGGAACTTCAGCGATTTCTCGGATTTGCCAACTTTTACCGCCGATTTATTCGTAACTACAGTTCCATCGCAGCCCCCTTGACTTCACTTCTAAAGAACAAGCCCACTAAGCTCAGTTGGAACCCGGCAGCAGTCAGAGCTTTTGAGGGTCTCAAGGCCAGCTTTACCACGGCCCCCATCTTGAAACATCCTGACCCACAACTTCCCTTCGTCGTTGAAGTTGACGCCTCTGATTGTGGTATTGGTGCAGTGCTATCCCAACGTCATGGCAGTCCTGGCAAGTTACACCCATGTGCATTCTTCTCCCGCAAGCTAACCGCCGCAGAAAGAAATTATGATGTGGGTAATAAGGAGTTGCTCTCCATGAAGGCAGCATTAGAAGAATGGCGTCACTGGCTCGAGGGATCCACTCATCCCTTTCAGATTATCACTGATCACAAAAATCTCGAATACATCAAAGGAGCCAAGCGTATGAATCCCAGACAGGCTCGCTGGTCTCTGTTCTTCACCCGTTTCAACTTTTCAGTCACTTTTCGACCAGGCAGTAAAAATCTCAAAGCGGATGCACTCTCCCGTCGACATGACATAGACCAGGACGAACAAACCGTTGTTCCCATCCTTCCACCCTCAGTGGTAGTCGCGCAGATCAGCTGGGATCTGATGGAGGAGATCCAACGAGCCCAACAGGAGGAACCTACCCCACCAGAGTGCCCACCCAACCGACAATATGTTCCCCAAGCTCTCCGTCTTCGGACCCTCCAATGGATCCACACCTCTCTAGGTTCCGGCCATCCAGGAATCCATCGAACAACGACTTTGGTACGTAACGCTTTCTGGTGGCCAACCATGAACAGAGATATTATAAACTTCGTTAAGTCATGTACCATTTGTGCTCAAACTAAGACACCACGAGAACTCCCCGCTGGACTGTTACAACCCCTACCCATTCCAAACCGCCCTTGGTCACACTTATCCATAGATTTTATTACGGACTTACCAAATTCCCATGGTTACACAGCCATCCTAGTGATTGTAGATCGCTTTTCTAAGGCCTGCAGGCTAATACCTCTGAAAGGATTACCCACAGCCATGGAAACCGCACTCGAATTGTTTCAACATGTATTCAGGAATTACGGCATCCCAGAGGATATTGTATCTGACCGGGGCCCCCAGTTCACCTCCAAGGTCTGGCAGGCATTCTGCAAACAACTAGACATAAACGTCAGTTTAACTTCGGGTTATCATCCTGAGGCGAATGGTCAGGTCGAAAGGCTCAATCAAGAAATTGGACGTTACCTTAGAGCGTACTGCAGCAGGGAACAAGACAAGTGGAGTGATTTCCTCCCTTGGGCGGAATACGCTCAGAACTCCCTCACACATTCCTCCACAGGCCTTACCCCTTTTCAGTGTGTGCTGGGCTTCCAACCCCCTATGTTTCCTTGGTCAGGAGAACCGTCTACGGTGCCGTCGGTGGACGACTGGATCAAGCGCAGCGAACGGGTGTGGGACAGTGCTCATGTGAGGCTACAAAGAGCAATCCGATCCCAACGGATTCAAGCAGATCGCAGGAGACGTCCCCACCCCAACTATCAACCCGGCCAGAGAGTCTGGCTAGCCACCCGAGATCTCCGACTACGACTGCCAAGCAAGAAACTTGCTCCAAGGTATGTTGGACCTTTTAAAATCCTCAGACAAATCAATGAAGTCACATATCGCCTTGAACTACCTCCTGATTATCGCATTTCTCCTTCATTTCATGTCTCCCTCCTGAAACCGGTACACTCGGCATCTGACCCCGACACCACGGTCCCCGAGCCTCCTCCACCCTTGGAGATTGATGGCGCCCCTGCCTACTCAGTTAACGAGATTTTGGACTCTCGCCGCCGTGGGGGTCAGTTGCAATATTTAGTGGATTGGGAGGGCTATGGACCAGAGGAGAGATCTTGGGTGGCCTCTAAGGACATACTGGACCCATCTCTGACCCAGGAGTTTCACCGACGACATCCTAACCGCCCAGCACCACGTCCTAGGGGTAGACCAAAGAGAGGAACGCCCGGAGGCGTTCGTAGAGGGGGGGATTCTGTAACGGACTACCCTTCATCCAGCCACCAGAGGGAGCTCTCTCCAGAATACTAACCACTCACTTCTTCTTTGGTAACTTCCTGTTTGACACCATATTTAAACAGCTCAGTTGCAAACATTCCCCGCGAAGTATTGCCAGTTTACTGCCTTACCAAGCGTTCTTTTTCTCATGTTTTTTGGCTTTATGGTTATGACCCTTGTGCTTGCTACCTGACTACCGTTTTTTGGATTACTGTTCTGTTTTGTTTGCCTGTTTTGGACTGCTTTCCTGTTTGTGTGACCTTGCCTGCCTCTCGATTACGCTCTCGTCTGCCGTTTTGGATTTGTCTGCTTTTCCTAATAAACCTCCTGCATTTGGATCTACTGCTCTCATGTCGTCTCCTCCGACAGCGTCACACAATGTATGGAATTATTATAATGTGCTCTTAGGATTTTGTTTTATGTAATAATTTAAATTATTAACTTTAATCTCTCACTGTTTAGTCCAGTTCATCAGAAGAGATCAGAAGCAGAGTCCAGCTGTGTGTCTATGAAGAGTGACACATCTATGATTCAGCAAGTACATTTAATTAGTGGAGACACACGGCCTGGTTTCAGGTATAACATTTTTGTAAGAGATATGATTTAAAGAAATGATACACAATATATAAGACATTGTGGTTATTAACTTATTAGGAATAATGTGGAAATTTTATTTTACAGCCAAGTGCTCAATGCGTTTAGGTCTAATCTGATTAAAACATTTAAATGTTTGTATGAGGGAACAGCGACACAGGGAAACCCAACACTGCTGAATGAGATCTACACAGAGCT
>NW_026128382.1:0-9846 GCF_022985175.1 Labeo rohita
TGAAGCCTACTATAAAGTGCATATGTTGAAGCCTACTATGTGCATATGTTGAAGTATGTCGTGCATATATTGAAGTCTACTATGATGTGCATATATTGAAGACTACTATGATGTACATATATTGAAGTCTACTATGTGCATATGTTGAAGCCTACTATAAAGTGCATATGTTGAAGCCTACTATAAAGTGCATATGTTGAAGCCTACTATAAAGTGCATATGTTGAAGCCTACTATAATGTGCAAATGTTAAAGACTGATATAAGTGCATGTGATGAAGTCAACAATAGTGTGCTTGTGTAGAGACTTTTGTAAAATGAATGGACTGAATGGACTAAAATCTTATTTCTCTTTGGAGTTTTGTGGATTGGTCTATGTGGATCCTGAAATAGTTCACCCGTTGTTGTTTTGTGTAGGGTATTAAAAGGTAATGTTCCTGGGCCTGGAAGTTCTGTTTTTTGTTAGTTGTTTTGGAATGTTACTTGGAATGGAGTTAATTAGAATGAGCTTCAAATCATTGTCTGGTTGTTCTTGATTAAATTAGCAAATTTATCTGCATTGTGACATTGTAAAATGATTTAATTATTATGGTGGTTTTTTACCCCTGGCGCCCGAACCCTATATTGCAACGCCAAATTCCGTTACAAGTGAACATCTGTCACAATCAGGTGACTGATGTATGTGGAAGTGCGGCTGTAGAGGGGATGATTGATGTTTTTGTCGGACAGTTGCTTATTTGTAATATTTTAAATTCATAGTATTGTTAAAAAACAACAACAATAACTTTACTCATTTTGGCAAACCTAGGGATCGCGGGTGCCCCTTGCATTTGCCTATTCCACCGATGGGATGGGCCGGCCGAGCATTCCCACATAGCATCTGTATATGGGGCACTTATGGCAACAATACGACATTGCTGGCCTTCTTATGGCCCAGACAAAATGGATGTAACCCTGAAGTGGTCCACATGTGTTTACGGCAATGTGTAATCTGAATGTGACCCTAAAGTGGTGCATGTGGTAAACAGTGCCAACCAACTTTGACAAAAATGTGACACAATCGACAGAGGCTAATCAGGGTATAAATCAAATATGGTCGACATATGTTTCAGCAAATGTGGCCCAGGTATATTAAAATGTATCTGGGCCAGTTTTGGCAAAGATATGGCAGCATAAGCACTGACTAATGTGAGTCTAACGTAAGCCTTAAGTGGCCAAATGCCCAAATAAAATGTGGCTGTGCAGTGGTCTGCTTGTGGACCACTGCAAAAATGCCACCATTCCATGCAGCATGTGGGCCACATGAGGGGAAGAGCAGGGTTAGAATAAAAATCAACTGTGGCCCACATTAGAGCCAGTTTTGGTTTATTTGGTTGGCTTATATGCGACAATGCTAAGGCTTATTTGACGCCCAAATCTGGAAAACAGGACCGGACTGCCCAAATGCTATTATTTCACGTGGTGTGTGGGCGAGAACAAGGTGTTGGATCTGGGCCAAAATTAAAATCAGTGTTGGACAGATTGGTCCAGTTCTGGTAAATTTTTTTTAACTCATTTTCATGGCTGACTTTGATCAGTTTAGTCGTTTGATTCACGAACTGTTCAGTTGAATTTGGATTTGCTTGTTTTTGCATTTTCACCTTTCATAGTTGAATATACTGTTAGGTTTTGAAAGGAAAAGTGTTATCTACATTAATTTCTACATTCTGAGTTAGAGTGAACATCCAATTACAATTCTTTTTATTGGGTCACTAAATGTAAAGTTTATTGAAGAGTTTATTATTGTGAATTGATTTGAAAGAAACACAGTATTTGTTTTTTGAGAATTTATTTTTGTCACATTGTGTGAAGAGTGAAACCTCGTCAAATTGAACTGAACCTGTTGAACTGCTGATTTTCTGGTCTTATAAGAGACAACAGGATAGTTTGTGACAGTTGTTTAAATCTACTCCTAATTAATTGTTGATTGCTGTGATTCTTCTGCTTAAAGCAAACTACAAAGAGAAAGAAAATGTTTCACTAATATAAATCCCTATACAAATCGGATTCACTGTGTTGACCATTCACTCACCAGTAGCATCATATCCTCTCTCCAGTAGACGCTCCTTTCTTCTGATCGTTGGCCCATATGGAACATTAATCTAGTGTGACACGCTAAGCACGCTGTACACTACATCAAGAATTTGGGTGTTATAATGTGTTCAGCTTTATTTTTAGATAAACGGGTTACTATTGTTGTGAAGCCTGTGTTTTATCAACTCAAATTGAGTTTAAGGTTTTGTTGATGGCATTGCCCCAAAATATATTGTTGACCTTTTGATTCCTAATCAAAATACAAAGAATATGAGGTCTTCAAATCAGATGATTCTTCATGTCCTTAAAACTAGATTAAAATCAGAAGGTGATAGGTCTTTCTCAGTGGCTGCTCCACTATTATGGAACCCTCTTTCAATGCATATAAATCCTCCCCATCTGTGGATGCTTTTAAGTCTAGACTGAAATCATATCTTTTTAGTATAGCTTTTAGAATTGATTGAGTGATCAGGGTTTAATTTTTTAATTTGTAATTTTGTTTGTGTGATTATGTAATGATGCTGGAAAGCACTTTGTTCAACAGCAGTTGTTTTAAATCTGCTACAGAAATAAAATGTGTATTGTATTGTATTGTATTGTATGCTGCCAGCGCTGTGAGTTTGGTCCACTTATAACATATATTTAAAAATAGTATTTGCAAATAATATTTTTATTTTTAAGATATGTACACATTCTCTCTTCATTGTTTACCTAGTATAAGCGCAAATGACTCTACAAGAACTTGGGAAGTGCACGTCATTGGATATTACTGATATTACAGTTTTTCTCAATCGATTTGACACATTTCTTCAAACATGGGTCTTAAGTCTAAAAGGGGATGGAGTGGGTAGACTAGGGTGTGTAACGAGGTAGAGAAGATGAAGAGTGGAACAGGTAGACCAGTGGCTCTCAACCTTTTTTGGGTCAGCGCCCCCTACCCATTATCCAAGTCCCTCACCGCCCCCCATCAAATTGTCCTCACTGAATATTAAAGTTGATTATTATTGTGTTTATAATAGGGATGCACCGAATATAAAACGAAAATGTACAGCTATGATCAGCTGTTTCTCCATCTTGGCTGAGCTTTCAATGTTGTTACGGGAAAGGATTAAGCTAATTGGTTGAATCTTGTCACGTGACCCGCGGTGCGCTTGCAGCATTCTGAGATGCTTTCATCTCCATGCGGCGCGGACGCGCCTGAAAAAAACGCGCATCGCACCGCATGCGCGTTGCGACCGGGTCGCTTCCGTTATGAGCGCGGCGGCCGCGTGTCTACATTTGAAATAATGAACTTGAGCACGCAAAAGCCGCGATATGTGAACGGCCCCTTAGGCTACTATATATGTGACTATCAGATTGTAGCCATATTTCTGCTAGATATTTTTTTAATTTGACAAAAAATTTAATTTATGCACTGGCCCTATTTAAATACACTCTCTCGAATCTTTCTCAAATGTCAGGCAGATGACAAGCTCAACCTCAACGATTTATTCTTTGAAACTTTAATATTAATTTATGCAGTTGCAATGCCTCGATTTTAGTAAGGTTAATACACAGTCATAGCCACAAATGGTACTAATAATTGGCATAATTTCTTTCAGTGTTTTGGTTTTCGGTTTTCGGCCTTGGTTTCCTCTTTTTTTGGTTTTCGGTTTCTGCCAAGAATTTTTATTTCGGTGCATCCCTAGTTTATAATGAGGACTGTTATTATATTTACAGTAATTCAAATGTATGGGGTCATTATGATTTTTAGGAAACGAGATTTCCAAAGTTTTCACTGACCAGCTTAAATATATTTTGTAAATATAAACATTTATTCATAAAATATGTATTTATTTATTTGAAGTATGCATCCCACTCCAAACAAGTTGGGACAGAGGCTGCTTTGAAACACAGCAAGCAGGTGAATTGGTAATGGCGAGGGTGTCATGTTTGGCTATAAATGGAGCTTCTCAGTCTTCACAAGCAAAGCTGGATCATGGCTCAATTTTTTTTTATATATTAACAAAATAAAACTAAGTTGGCCAGTTAAAATATTGGATTTTTTTCTTTGTACTTGAGTCAATTAAATAAAGGCTAAAGAGAACAAATTGCATACTCTTACTTTTTTTTGGCATTTCACAAAACGCCCCAACTTTTAATTGGGGTTGTGGAAAGATGGGAAACATATGCTCCTCATTTTCAAAATAGTTACTATTTTAGTGCTGTCCTGATTTATATATTTGTTATCTTCAATTCAGTTTCAAATCTTGCTTTTTTGACAGTGTGTTGTGCCAGCTATAATATTAATAATAAGAAATGTTTCTTAAGCAACAATCAGCATAATTTCTGAAAGATCATGTGACACTGAAAGCTGTAGTAATGTACTGTAGATTAGCACGAGAAGAAAACACATTTTAAAATACATTCAAATAGAATTTTTTTCAAATGGTAGATTTACTGTTTTTACTGTAGGCTGTTTTTTTTTTTAAGTGCCCCTATTATGCCTTTTCAAATATGTCCTTTCATGCAGTGTGTCATGTAGCTGTATGTGAACATAAACTATCTGCAAAGTTGTGAAGCCGACAGTGCATGATAAATAAAGTTATTGTCTATCAAAAAAAAAAAAGAGTCTGCTCACAAACGCCTGAACGAGTCGTCAGGAATTCAAATATTTTTCTGTTACGGCCACACGTCACGAAGTAACACATTTGCATAATGTCCGCCCACGTTCTACGCCGCGAACAACTTGCCTGCCCACAAACACAGTAAAATTTCCATGTGGTTTGTCATGTCGAGAAGATGCTGTATTCTAAACTGTGAGTAAATTTGTTTTGTATTCACTTCCAAAAGATCAGTCTACGAAGAATGTATTTTCTAGCTATAGTTCAAAATATGTAGTTTTGAATGTTATGTTGTGTAACAACCCTGCACATGTCTTGCTAACCGGCTAAATCACACTTCTGTAGTTCTGTTGTTCAGCTGTGGACCTACTGTAGTCTATAAATGTGTGATTGATGCAGCGTAACTGTCTGTCTGTCTCATTAGTTAAAGCAATGATAAAAGATGGCGCATAAAGCAGCTTTCAGAGCGAATGCAGAAAGCGCTGCGCTACGAAACCCATTCATTCAATTGCTTGCGCCACGTGAGGATGGTTTTTTTCTGCGTTGACCAAGGTGCACACGCTGCGCTCAAATTTTATAATGAGTTAAACTTTTGCCGCTGTGCTCTGAAAGGCTGCACTGAACCCAGCGGCCAGTGCAGCACTTTCTGCGTTCGGTGTGAAAGCCTCTTAATGCATAATACAATGTTAACGTTTACAACATAGAGGTGTGCCCAGTTCGCTTACATAAGCAAATTCTGAGCACTTTACACGGTAGTCCGTGCTAACTTGTCGATCAGACACTTAAGCGCCTCATCTTCAGACTCTGGCTCGAATTGATAAGGTAAAATCAATGCCATCTTGTCTATGTATTGACAAGTCTCCAGGGCTGTCTTTCTGTTATGGCAATGGCCGTTTTGTTTTCTGACACGCTGTAGCGGTAGACCAATCATAAAGGACTGCGCCATCTGACCAATCACAGCGGTGAGGGCTCACAGAAAGGAGGGGTTTAGAGAGACTGTTTCTTCGAACTGCTTCGCATGAGTCGTTTATGAATCATTTAGAAATTTAGAAACAATATTAACAACCTCTGAAATGGCATAATAGGAGCACTTTAAACAAACAAATGCAACTTTTTTTATGAACCCATTAACAAGTCATATTGACCTTTTTATAGTCTATATTTTATTTATAATATATAGGCCTGCTTTGAAAGCATTTATCTTAACCCCCAAAACAGCTCATACATTTTTTTAATGTCACTGAATGGCACATGACATTCATCACATTTTTGATTCATCATGAAGTATCATTATCATTAGAAGCGAAAAAGGAGCAAAAAAGCCACGTGGATATAAATTAGGCTATACTTGTGAGCTTTGAATAAACTCTTTAGAAATTTGGTATTCAAACCAACCGCAGCCAATCAGTAAACAAAAAGTATTAATCATTTTTCTAAACACGAAAAAACATCTCTTGCTTTATCGTGTCTAAATGCTTGCTATTGTTTTGACGCAGCAGCTGCGCTACAGAAAGTCAAGCAAACACTAAAGTACTGAAGTCGTTGCTAAGGAAATGATACACTGTCAAGTCTAGGAGCGGGAGATTTGGTGTAAACTAGCAGCTAACATCACTAATACACTGGCCGCGAACAGCGCGACACGTGTGTTAAAGCACATAGATCCCGTTATCCACCTTATTTTTCCCATAAGAGTGGGTGCAGCCATTTGTAATTTTTTTTTTTGTGTCTGCCTTCCGGTCTCATCCACTTCCAGCTATTTTTAGTTGCACAGAAAGATCCTTTTGCTGCTTGATATTGCAAACTGGTGTGTCTTTCCATATTATTTTAATGTATTATCTTAATTATGAACACACTGGTTTGTAGTGCAAACTGTTTTACCGTTTACTGCACTTCAGTATTCTTCTCGTTATTTCCCTATGGCGGATTATGAACTGGACGTCTAACACATCACCACACAGTAAAAATAGATGGGCTATTTTTTTAACCCAATAGATGGGTTACACATATTGGGTCACTGTGTTGGGTTATTTTCTAAAACGTTGGGTTATTTTTTTAAACATGGTTGGGTTGTTTTTAATAATAACCCAGCGTTGGGTTTAATTGGTTCCCGCGGCGACAGTTCAAATTTTAACGGTCGACAGTGACTGACGACAGAAGAAGCTGCTGCTGCATCAGTATGAGGTGAGTAACAGGGTTTTAATAACTCTTATAACATTATACTTATACGAAGAACGTGAAATGCACTTCAAAATTGAACTTTTGTTGTTGTATGTTTGTTTTTTTAACGAAGTTGTAGTTTCCTTTAGTCAGTGTATTGTAACGTTACTGCGGAGAATGAGCTCCATTGTAAACGAATAACTTCACGTTAACTTAGCTGTCCCAGTTAGGTCGCTAGCAGTAATAAATTAAATAAACATTAGCAGAAAGTTGTAAAACTGTTAAGAGATGTATTACAGTAACCTAAAGTTAATAATGTATGGTGGAATGTATATAGGACTACTTATGTTACTGAAATCACGGTCTACCATTACTACAGGTTTAGTATTATTTTACAGCTGATGAAGGGTTGTAGACATACGGTTTCTGAATACAGTTTGTTTGGTCGCATTAATGGTTATCACATTTAACTTTATATGGGAAATGGCTAATGTTAAATGAGACATTGTTGATTTAAACCGCGCCGCAGGAACCTTTCAACTTTGGTCCAGTATATGTAACGTTAGCTCAGCGGCAGCTCAGAGAGATGCGCTCAAATTCAGTTAATTCTGTGTTTAGAAAAGTCTAAAAATAATCACATTTCCCAAAAGCAAGACGTGATGGGAGAAACGAAGCTTTTCAAAGTTTCGAATCAATTAAACGAATCGCTTCGCAAAATGATTCACTGCTTCCAATCGTTCGTGACACAACGGCGACGCCTGCTGGTCAAAACAGGGCAGGCGTCAGTTGTTTGGAAAGCGAGCACTAATTGGAATAACACTAAATGTGTTTTTATGGTTTATTTATATTGAATATTGTTATGCATATATTAGAATCGCCTCTAATTACAGCCATTTCTCTTATAAAGCTATGACAGATTTGCATGTTTTTTTTAAATGTGTACTAAATGTGTTTATACTTATTTTTAGACATTGCGTTCTTCAGTGAAGGAAAAACTACAACAGTGGAATCTCATACATTAAACATCCACATGCCAATTAACTGAAATATTTCAAGGTAAGTAAACTATTTATATTAGTGATCCATATACATTACCAGTCAAAAGTTTTTGGACAGCAAGATTTTTAATGTTTTTAAAGAATTCCCTTCTGTCTAAGCCTGCATTTATTTCATCCAAAATACAGCATTTAAAATAACCGCTTTCTATTTGAATATATTTAAAATGTAATTGTCCAGTCTTTTCAAAGCTTTTAAAATAGAAAGCAGTTATTTAAAATAGTAAAAATATTTCACAAGATTACTGCTTTTACTGTATTTTGGATCAAATAAATACAGGCTTAGTGAGTAGAAAAGAATTCTTTAAAAAACTTTAAAAATCTTACTGTTCAAAAACTTCTGATTAGTAGTGTAGGTTTTCCAACAATTATGAAAAAATGTTTCTAGTTTATCTGTAAAATGTTTCTTCTTCTGCTTCATCTTATCACAGAGGAAGGAGTCAATGAAGGAAGTTTTATGCGACCGGATGACACCAGCATTGCTGCACTAACTCCAAGAGAAGAAGTTTTTAGCATTTTCAACGGTGAAACAGTGGAACAGAAGACCTTACTACAAGCAGTGGATCTGTGTTTCAGACATTTCTACATTTATGACATCTACTACCCAAAGCTCCTCTGCACCCATTTGCAGCACACAGTCTTTAATATCCCATGAGTTCTTTCAACACATTACCTCTTCCTTAGAAACTTTGTATTTATTGATCCATAAAAACTTTTATGTTGCTGATTATCAGCAAGTCCAGCAGCCAGCAGATTTACTTTGTTTTATTATTATTATTTTTATTATTATTTTTATTATTATTACTTGTGTTTATGATTTTTTATTTTTGTTTTATTGATAAAAGTTTGTATGTTATGTTTGTTTTATTTGTGCACATTTGTGTATGTGTTGATATAAATAAATATGAATTGATACACATTTATGACCCTGGACAACAAAACCGGTCATAAGTATCATGGGTACATTTGTAGAAATAGCCAAAATTGCATTGTATGGGTCAAAATTATCAAATTTTCTTTCATGCAAAAAATCATTAGAATATTAAGTAAAGATCATGTTCCATGGAGATATTTTGTAAATCTCCTACCATAAGTATATTGAAACTGAATTTCTTATTAGTAATATGTATTGCTAATAACTTCATTTGGACAACTTTAAAGGCAATTTTTTCAATATTTAGATTTTTTTGCACCCTCAGATTCCAGATTTTAAAATAGTTGTTCTGTCCTATCAAACCACATATTAATAGAAAGCTTATTTATTGAGCTTTCACATGATGTTTATATTTAAATACAAAAAAACTTGACCCTTATGACAGGTTTTGTGGACCAGAATCACATTTGTTGGTTTTGAATTCAGTGTACATCTTGAAAATATGTCAGTTGTGTGTGCATATTTGTGTTTTGAATCTATTATATTTTCACATTCTTGTACACTTATTTTGTAAACATTTGCAGTATGACTGTTTTGCATTTAAAAATATATTTGTAAAAAAAAATATTTGCATATTTAAATAAAATATTTATTTGAAAACAAAGTAGTGTTATAGTGTATTTTTATAATAAATAAATAAATAAATAAATAAATAAATAAATAAATAAATAAAAACTGATATAAATGAATCTAAATAATTAACTCAACTGTTGGGTTACTTTTAACCCAACTGGATTTTAACCCAATTCATTGGGTTAAAATAACCCATAGATGGGAAGGTGCTATACCAACCCATAGTTGGGTTACTAGTTGGGTTATTTTTAACCCAACATTTTTTAGTGAGCAGGAAACAGCTTACTTCCGCATTGAAAAATAAGGTGGATAATCAGTCCTTCAGTAACAACTGAACGCTCGTCTTGTCTTACTCTGCCTGGACTGTTTTTGTTGACCGGTTCATGACAGTTAGGGTATGTCGAAAAACTCTCATCTCATGTTCTCCCTCAACTTCGAAATCGCCCTATATCG
>NW_026128383.1:0-9833 GCF_022985175.1 Labeo rohita
ATGGTGATGGTATGATGTTTGATGGACCACTAGGCACTTTGGCTCATGCCTTTCCCCCCGGTTCTGGACTCGGTGGAGATGCACATTTCGATGATGATGAGTCTTTTACATTCCGCTCATCTAAAGGTGAGGGTTTTTTCTTTTCTTTTTTGCTGAAATATTTTTCAAAGCTTTAGCTTTGACACCACTTTGATTTCAAGGAAAAATTTAAAGCGGCAGTTAACCTTTTTACTTTGTATCCAAACTATTCTGCTTAATTTTTCCACAGCATTTGTCCTGTTCTTGGTGGCTGCCCATGAGTTTGGTCACTCTTTGGGTCTTTCTCATTCCAACATTCCTAACGCTCTGATGTTTCCTACATACAACTTCACTGATCCGGATCGTTCCCCTCTGTCCTCTAATGACATTGATGAGATTCAGTCACTCTATGGTAACATGATCATCAAGAGAATATCTACAATTTTTGAGTCATAAATATTAAGATGTTTATTTACTATGTGGTAATCCCATCAGGTCCACCAAATTGTCAAAACCTGGTCTGGGATGCAGTGACGACTTTTAGGGGAGAAACAGTGTTCTTCAAGAACGGGTAACACATAAATACAGACACCAAACTTGTGTATTTTATATTCAGTATAAACAAAATATTTAAGCCAAATATCTTTGTCTCTGCAGCTTTTATTGGCGTAAATCTCAGAGCAACACTGTGATACAACTTCCAATCAGGAGTTTCTGGCCCAACGCTCCTGATAATGTAGATGCTGCTTATGAGGATCCAGCGCAAGATAAACTTTTCCTATTCAAAGGTATCTTCTCAAACAACCTGGGAATGCTGAAACCACAATCACACTTACGATCTGTATCTCCATGCTCAGAAAAACTCTTTTCATGGTCGGTATTTATTTATAGGTACACAAGTGTGGGCTTTCAATGGCCAAAATCTTGAGCCTGGCTATCCTAAACCTCTCAGCAGCTTTGGTCTGCCAGCATCTGTGACCAAAATTAATGCTACCGTCCACAACAAGAACACAGGAAAAACACTGCTGTTCTTTGACAAATCTTACTATCGGTGGGTCTAGTGCTGTATGATGTAGCCCTTACAATGTAGTCTGAAAAGACATCAGAATTTAACATTTCCTGTTTCTGTGTTTTTTGTTTTTTTGGTAGTTATGATGAGAGGCTGAATCAGATGGATGAAGGGTATCCCAAACGAGTGGAAGATGTATTTGTGGGGTTGACTGGAGAGGTTACAGCAGCCCACATGACCAACAGTAGGTGTTTCTAACTTCCTTTTCTACAGATCTGCAACAATACGAAGAAATTATTATAGCATTAATGTACACATTGACTTTTTTCTTCCAGATAACATTTATCTCTTCAGTGGGAAAAAACTGTTTGAGTTCAGAATGTTCCTTCATCTGCTGTTCCCACGTCTGCTGAGGAGCAATTACTTCCTGCCCTGTTAGTCAGCTTCCCTGAAACATAGATGGAGATGGAGCATAACGGCTATTTTAAAACCACTTACTTTAAAAAAATAAACTATAAAAACGTAAAAAACACAATTTGTTGAGTCAGCTTAAAATAATTTGTTACCCTGCTGCCTTAAATTTTTAAGTTCAGTCAACTAAAATAAGTTTATTCAACAAATGCTGAGTTGTACTAAGTAACAACTTAGATATTTGTGTTTGCTAAACTTAACAGATGGGTAAGTAACCCAGCTGCCTTAACATTTTAAGTTGATTCAACTCAAATATTTAAGTTGTCACTTAGTATAATTTAACATTTCAAGTTGAATAAACTTTTTGAGTTGACTGAACTTAAAATTTTAAGGCAGCCAGGTTACAAATTATTTTAAGTTGACTCAACAAATTGTTTTTTACGGTGTACATGTGCCTATAAACATTTAAAATTAATTTACTGTATCTTTGCAAGCTGCCGTTACCATTTTAAAAGAATGCATATTTACAGAATCATTTTAATATTTTTGACTATTTTCAAATAAATTAAAGAACTGAATTCAATTCAAGAGTTTGTCAGCATATTCATTTTGGCAGGGAAATTCTTAGATTCAAAGCCTTTCAGACTCAGATCTAAAAATCAGTTACGAGTTAGGCTACAGCATATAAAACACTATGCCTTACGTACTTTGAAATACAGTATGATTCATATGAACCACCTTCATGATAGTTTCATGGTGCTTAAGCATTATTAAATATTACTCATTTGTCTCATGCAGAGATTCATAAACTGCACATGCAGAGCCTTATTTCATAAACTGGTGATTTCCCTTTGACTTGTTTTGAAATGGTACAGATTGCAATTCGTACAGATGAACAAAACTCTAACCTCAAAAATTCAACTTTATGTCATTTTATAAGTGAATATAGGCGCTACTTTCCTTTTGAGGATATGAGAGGAGGTGTTTAGCGTTTGTTTGGTGATCCTTTATTTGATCCCTTAGGCATTTTGTATCCAGTTCTAAGGATCTAGAGTCATGTTCATTTCACAGATGGGATTATCGGAGCAATTCAAATTTCAAAAAGGGTTATTGTACGATTTGTGTAAACATTGGTTCCTGAAAGCTCTTTCTTGTAAAAGCCAACATCTGAAGGAATCCGTTCCCGTGACAACAATGATTGGAATGGTACAGAACTTAGTGACTTTTGTGGCTATGTGAACAGACAAAAACACGGGCATGATTAGAAAAGACTAAATGGTCTTAAAAAACAGCCTGCGCTGTTTGCAGTCAAATTTGGCCATCAAAGGAAATAAATTGTATTTACAAAATCTACAAATTAACCACAATGCAAGAAACCACATAGCAGTGAAAGAGTTTAATTCCAGAACAATGTGAGAGGCTGATAAAGTCATACTGAAAGCAATTATTTACTTATTGCTATTAAAATTGGATCTACAAGCAACTGAATCATAAGTGTCTTTAGTGTGTCACCCATGGCTTTCTTCATTTGGCCTAGTTTATGCTGAATAAATAATGACATGGTGTGATAAGTCATGTGTTGTTCATCTGTGGTTTTATTTACCAAATTTTAAGGCCTGCCAAGAACCAGACGATTTTTTATGATGTCTTAATACAGAATACCATAGAATTCAATAGGGTGTTCGTTCACATGGCTGTGAGTAATCAGTACAAACACAAAACATACAAATGTCCATCGTTTATCCAGCATATCAGCTGTTGTTACACGTAGAAGGTTGAACTAAGACAAAGGCCATTACACTAATATTACAAAAATGACAAAAAAAAGATTTTTCAAATGTTGAAAACATGAAACAATTAGCAATAACGCTATAAATAATAAGGCATAGTAAAGCAAGCAAACACACAAATAAGTAAATAAATAGATGCATGCCCAGTCAGCGCATGAGATCATGTGATGATTAAAGTGACATCACACCGTTTTCATACTGTGATACTCAAAGTGTGAGTAATATGTGAGCTCATTGTGAATTCAGAGTGTTGAACAGGTTGTCAGGCTGTTTAAATATTGGTTACTGGGTGAACAATCTACTTCCTGTTTCTCAACACTGGAAAAGTGGATACTGCAGGAAAGAATACAAAATAAACAATAAAACTGAATTTGAAAAATACTTTGTTGGAAATAAAATACTACACAATCTTAGAATATCTTAGAAGGGAGACAGGTTTCAGTTTGAGCCTCGATTGGTATTATCTTTATCTAAGCTGAATATAAGTCATAACCTCTTTAATCCATCCACTGTAAATTGGAGGATGTAAAGATGGCCATTAAGGGGTCAGGATCAAGAGTAATACCAAAGATATTTTTATAGGACTCAAAGATCTCCCTCCAAGATTTCTCCAACAAACATATGAGCTGTTGTGGCAGAAGAGTGGGAGCAACTTTTACATGCAGAATTAAATCTTAGCTAGTTTTGAGTTGACTTAAATGAGTTGAGTTGTTTTGCCTTTTTTTAGATGTACAAAACTGCTTGTTTTGCTGCTTGATATTGTAAATTGGTGTGTGTTACCATATTATTTTAATGTGTTATCTTAATTATGAACACACTGGTTTGTAGAACAAACAATTATACTGTTTACTGCACAGTTATTCTTCTCATTGTTTTTACTGTATATGTTTCTGTGTGAGTGTAAGTTATCTGTACATGTGTGCATTTGTGAAGTAAAGAGAGAGTGGGAGAAATAGAATATATGTTTTCCGTATATAATAAACCGTAATTTTGTAGCAAATACATGGAAATAGTCTGATGTTTTTATCCTTTGTTTAACTATATTTATTTGCTTGGTAGTGGGTTTTTGTTATATTGCTGTTTTAGGCTGTAAGGACTTTTGAAATAACTGAAATAATTTGCCGAAGTGATATGCATTTCCTGAAAATAATTGCACACCTTAGAATGCTCGTCAACCAATCATATTCAAGCACTGAATGTAAACAATGCCACTGAATCGAACTTCTTTTCTTCAGGAACTAAAATTTAGACATTTTTTTAAACCAGACACGGCATTGTTGCATCTTGAAACTCAAGCATTTTTACTGTAAGTGACGACATTCCAAACATTTCAAGATG
This sequence comes from Labeo rohita, assembly GCF_022985175.1. Lineage (NCBI taxonomy): Eukaryota > Metazoa > Chordata > Actinopteri > Cypriniformes > Cyprinidae > Labeo > Labeo rohita. The sequence continues at coordinate 4,567 of NW_026128383.1, forward strand.
GCGGATGCACCTGGAGAGGTCGAATGTGTTTGCTAGCATGTGGATGTACTTATGGATTTATTAAAGACAATTTAACCGTCATCTTCCTCCTCATCCTCTGGTTTACAACCAGATTGCATCAACTACAAATAATATAAATATTTAATCATATATATATATTTTTAAATAATATAAATTTTGGTCAAAATGTATATTTAGTATATATAATCTTGTCTTAAATACCCACATATTTTTAAGGCAAACAACAGTTTCTTTCAGTCTTTTTTTCAATTTTGTTTTTAAACTGAATAAAACAATATGAAAACAATGAACAAAGTATTTGAATAGTGTAGTGGTAGAGAAATAATAATGTGTATGGCTACAATGATAAATTTAGGCAATAATTTTATATGGTGTTATATAATGGGTATTTTACTGTTCCTATCCACCTGTTTCCAAAGGCCGCTACTCTAAAAAAGAATGTGGGAACAACTTCCGGTGAGGCGGCAGTAGTGTTATACTAATGGTATTTTGTGTGCTAATTAGCGAGAGGATAAGTGTTTTGCGGATCTTTGTTTACTCTGTAAAGTTGCAAACCTTTATGGGAGATGTCGTTATGGTGTTTAGGGACAACATGTGCTGTTCGGAGCTGTGCTCTCACATTGTTAGCAAGTTTGGATCGCTAAATCTTGAATGACTGTTAACTAGTGATGTGATATTTCAACCGAGGCATTGAGCTTGTGGTGCCAAATGTAGCCTCGATTTGAGGCTTGTGTTGTTAACGTAGAAATCACAAAAACCAGTGACAAACGAAGCCTCACTTTCTCTCCAGTCCCATGCGCGATTCAATTTGTGTGTGGGTTTGAACCACCAGATCTTACTTATTCATTTATATTTTTAAATACCCAGTCATACAAGTAATGTGAAAATACAAAATATTTAAGGAAAATTAAATGTGTACATTATTTTTCTATTACATCAAATAGATATTCGTAATAGAATTTAATGCCACAGTTTAATGGAAATGAATTTATCAGAGACAGAAATTCAACAAATAAAACACACATCTATGGATCGATCTATGGAATGTGTGTTCAATGTTTCGTCCGACAGTGTTTCTTTCACAGGCTTTTGGCTATTTTTTACTAACCACCAGAATGCGCTGTTTTCGACACACTCGAAGCTTTGAATCTTTTCCCAAAAATGTCAGTGCTTCACAAGGCTTTATTTGCCCATCACTACTGTCAACTGTTGGATAAGTGAGTGTGACGTCCAGCTTGTTTACTACAAACCGGAAGACGCTCTCACTTATGACGCAAGGTATTTCCTTCCCACCTAAAGACAGAAAAAACTCCTGTGTATGGGAAAAGACATCAAAAACAAAGTTCACATCAACTGTTTTAAAGGGTGATGTCGGTTTAACATGTTTCCTGCAACATTCTCCATATATGTGTCACCCAAAACTGGAATCTCCTCTTTGCTGACTCATCTAAGTCTCTACCTAACCCCACATTCTCTAATTCCACTATCCACTAGGTGAAAACCTGTTTTGGTAACTTATAGAGCACAGTTGTCAAACTAAGTTCCAACCCTACGCCAATACACATGCTATGTAGTAATCAAATAAGCCTAAAGGACTTGGTTAGCTTGATAGTGTGCATTTAATGGATTATATGCATGGAGCATTCTATAGAACTTTAGCATAAAGAAAAGCCAGCTCGAAAACTTACACCGTGTCTACAGACTTGAGCGAAGCGGCACGACACGACAAATCTTCGAAAGTAAACTGCTACCGCATTATATTTACAATGTGTTCACACAAAGTTCAATTGATTTGCAACGGTCGCTTTGTTGCGTCCAGTGTAGACACAGTGTTACGGTGAAATGTAATGGACTACTTGCACTGGGCCTCATGACGTACTTCCGTTTTGAAAGTGTACGGCTCAGTTATTTCCGGTTATGTACATTTTCAATGCGCTGTAATCATCTAGTTGACTTAAATGCCTAAAAAAAAATGAGATTTCACGGGATGATTTCGAATTTGACATATTCTGATGATTACAGAATTTTCCAAACTCAACGGAACATTAGGTTTTAACCAATCTGAGAAAGTGATGGCTGGTAATCATACGTGATTGTTCACCACAGGGTGTCAGTGCTCTATAGACCATTTCGCTAGATGTAAACATACTGTTCCCGATACACTTCCTGTTTCTTTTTTTTTAACTTTACACAAACATCACAAAAAAAGTACAACCAACATAACATTTGACTGGATGAAAATGTTACATTAGCACCTTTAAGATGTATTTGTATATGTGAAATAAAAAAATAAAAATAAAAAACAAAAAAACAGGAAGCGCTTCTGGACCAGTGTTGTTTACATCTAGCGAAATGGTCTATAGTGGCCTAATTGCGACGCTGCAGTTTGTGAGATTTAATGAATACGATCATAATGAACCTTTATTTATGTGTATTAAATATGTTAGTCACTATTCTTTGTCATATTCTGTCATCATTTCACTGTATGTAGTCTAATGCCAAAATATGAATATTCAATAATTACTGTTACTGTTAAAAATTATTTAAATGTTTAACTTTGTTAAATAAGGCAGTTACCGCACATTCATTCAGCCATTTTAAACAATGGAATAAGGAGTAGGGGCTCAGAATATGAGCACCAACGCACACAAACAAATGGTTTTACTACAAATAAAACCAAAAATTGCAGTTAACTCAGATTAACTCAGGTTTTACTACACTGTCCATAGTTTAACGATGGTAGGCTATTTGTAGTAAAGGTGTTGTTATACAAATGGTAAAAATGGGGAAAACATGTCACTTTTACTAAAGTAAAACCATGGTTAATTTTTAAAGGGTGTTTATTAGTCAAACTCATTTAAAACTGTACATTCATCAGGTATGAAATATGATCAGTAAAAGAAAAATACCGTTTGTGAGAATGCAGCAGGTTTGTGGGGAAATATATTTATTTATTATTTAGAATGCACATACCGAAGAGAAATATATTTATAGTAACCTTTCAGCAGGTTGAATATGATTCACTGTGTTTTTTAAAGAAATGCCAGCCCTAAAATGTAGTAATGATCTGCATTCTCATGAGAAACCATCTGTATGTAGGTGCGCTGAACGCTAACCGGAAACTACCGAGCCATAACAAGTAAAACGCGGAAGTAGTTGTGAAAGTAGTCTATTTGATGTTGTGGTATCTAGATAGAAACTCTTGAGACCCTCACAGAAACCTCTCCTGCCTCGTTATTTTCAGAAACTGACAAACAAAATAATTGCAATCACCATAAATAATGATAGCAGCATTACAGCTTCATGTTATTTAACAACATATAATTTGATATGCCAAACCTGGTAATCCCAATTGTACATTTAAATGTATTCAAACAAACGCGAACCGAAATCCTATAACCTAAACATTACTACACTAAACATTTACATTAAATGTGAATAAAGATTAAATAGAAGATAAAGAAGATACAATTTTTCCATTTCTGGCTATGAGAGGAGGTCTTTTTAAGTGTTGCTTTTTTTTTTGAGTATTTCCCTGCCAAAATGAATATGCTGACATACTTTTGAATTTAAGCACTTCAATTTATTTGAAAATAGTCAATAACATTAAAATGATTCTGTAAATATGATTTTAAAAAAAAGAAAAGGTAACAGCAGTAAATTAGAAGATCAGTGACAATTTTGAACAGCAGCTTGCAGAGATACAATGAACAATTAATTAATTTTAAATGTTTCTTAGACACATAAGTGCTGTAGTTTTAAAACACTGTTACGCTCCATCTCCATCCATGTTTCAGGGAAGCTGACTAACAAGGCAGGAAGTAATTGTTCTGCAGCAAATGAGGGAGACCTATGCTGTTGGAGAACTTAACCAAGTTTCTTCCACTGAAGAGATAAAAGTTATCTAGGAGAAAAGAAGTCAATGTGTACATTAATCCTAAAGTAATTTCTTTGTATTGTTACAGATCTGTAGAAAAGGAAGTTAGAAACACCTACTGTTGGTCATGTGGGCTGCTGTAACCTCTCCGGTCAACCCTGGAAATCTGATGTTCACTCGTGGGGGATCCCCTTCATCCATTCGATTCTCCCTCTCATCATAACTACCAAAAAACAAAACAGGAAATGTTAAATTCTGATGTCTTTTCAGAGTACATTTTTAAGGGCTTTTGTTTGTAATGCAGCACTAGACCCACCTATAGTAATGTCTGCCAACGAACAGCAGTGTTTTTCCTGTGTTCTGGTTGTGGACGGCAGCATTAATTTTGGTCACAGATGCTGGCAGACCAAAGCTGCTGAGAGGTTTAGGATAACCGGGCTCAAGATTTTGGCCATTGAAAGCCCACACTTGTGTACCTATAAATAAATAAAAGCCATAATAAGAGTTTTTCTGAGCATGGAGATACAGATCGTAAGTGTGATTGTGGTTTCAGCATTCCCAGGTTGTTTGAGAAGATACCTTTGAATAGGAAAAGTTTATCTTGCGCTGGATCCTCATAAGCAGCATCTACATTATCAGGAGCGTTGAGCCAGAAACTCCTGATTGGAAGTTGTATCACAGTGTTGCTCTGAGATTTACGCCAATAAAAGCTGCAGAGACAAAGATATTTGACTTCAAGATTTTGTTTATACTGTATATAAAATACACAAATTTAGTGTCTGTTTTTATGTATTACCCGTTCTTGAAGAACAGTGTTTCTCCCCTAAAAGTCGTCACTGCATCCCAGACCAGGTTTTGACAATTTGGTGGACCTGATGGGATTACCACATAGTAAATAAACATCTTAATATTTATGACTCAGAAATTATAGATATTCTCTTGATGATCATGTTACCATAGAGTAACTGAATCCCTTCAATGTCATTAGAGGACAGAGGGGAACGATCCGGATCAGTAAAGGTGTATAAAGAATGCATCAGAGCGTTAGGATCTTCGGAATGAAAAAGACCCAAAGAGTGACCAAACTCATGGGCAGCCACCAAGAACAGGACAAATGCTGTGGAGAAATTAAGCAGAATAGTTTGGGTACAAAGTAAAAAGGTTAATTGCCGCTTAAAATTTTTACTTGAAATCAAAGCGGTGTCAAAGCTGAGGCTTTGAAAAATATTTTAGCAAAAAGAAAAAAAAAAAGACCGCACCATTATGTGAGTTATTGCGGAATGTGAAAAACTCATCATCATCGAAATGTGCATCTCCACCAAGTCCAGAACCGGGATCAAAAGCATGAGCCAAAGTTTGTAGTGGTCCA
>NW_026128384.1:0-9817 GCF_022985175.1 Labeo rohita
TGCCAATATGGGGTGCTGTGTGTACATTAATTAGGAAAAAAAAAATGAACTTAAATGATTTAGCAAATGGCTGCAATATAACAAAGAGAGAAAAATTTAAGGGGGTCTGAATACTTTCCGTACCCACTGTATATATATATATATATATATATATATATATATATAGGCCCTTATTTTGGACGTCTTATATTGAAATCTTCTGCTCTCAACAAAAATTGCAATCTGATCTAGATTGTGATGACAGTCCGACATGTTCAGCCAAAAAGTTCTTGCAGATGTAGAAGCAGAATTTTAAAAAGTAAAATTACTGTACTGGTGAAGAACATGAACTTGGAACAAAACTGAGATCTGATCTAGATATTTATGATGTTCCGACTAGCCCTGCAACCACAGTACTCTTGCGGTGACCTGGAAACATATTTTGGTGCTCTTTGACAGTCTGCATAATAAACTGTGTTTGTTCTTCAGTCTTTGAGAGGAGTCTGTTGTACTCTTGGATAAGTGCAACAGCAGTAAGTAGTGAAAACACACACACTGCGAACACCTAGAACAGCCATTTGCTCCAGCACCCAGGGATCAATTGGGGTTCAGTGCCTTGCTCAGGGGAACCTCAGTCATAGTATTGAGGGTGGAAGAGAGCACTGTACATTCACTCTCCCCACCTACAACTCCTGCCAGTATGAGACTGAAGGCCAGAACTGCCCCTCATCTGATATCAGAAACAGTCAAACGTTTATCAGTGAACTAAACCTTTGCTAATATCACCAATCAGAAAATCTTCAGTTATTATATATTTGACCACTATAGGTCTTAGAAGTTTCATTTCAGTGCATACAACTCTGTGAAGCGCACTTTCACACTTTTGCTGGAAATACAATTTTATCTTTTTAGTATGGGAAAATTTCCTTTAAATTTTTCACTGTGATAAATTAACTAAATTAGCTGATGTTTATTGTTTGACCAAATTTTGCTTTTGTTCTATATTACTTGTGTTTTTCTTCTGAAATTAACTTAAGAAAAAATGTATAATCTTGAACAGGAATTTGGTTCGGCCATAGTATTATTTTAGTACCAACCTAATTTTTCTTTTTCCTCAAAGGCCAGGGGTGTTGCTGTTCTTTTTCGGAAATCTGTCCCATTTCGTTTGTCCACTGTCATCTCTGATCCTTCTGGAAGATATATTGTAATATCTGGTCATATAAATTCATTTCCAATTACATATGTAAATATATATGGTCCTAATTTTGATGATCCCAATTTCTTTCGAAAGATTTTTGACTTGCTTCCTGACCCCAGTTCTACAAATGTAATAATTGGTGGTGATTTTAACTGCTATCTTGATGCTTATTTAGACCACTCCTCTACACAGTTCCCTCACATCTTACGTTCAATTAGTACTTTAAATAATTTATGTAAGTCTTTTTTTAGTTGATATTTGGAGACTGCAACACCCATCTGACAGAGACTACTCCTTCTTTTCTCTTGTGCAAAAATCATATTCTAGAATCGATAATTTTCTGATTGATTCTAAACTTATTCCGAACGTAATACAGACTAAGTATAATAATATTATAATCTCTGATCACAGTCCGCTTACTATGGTGTTTAATCTTTCTATGTCTCAGTCTAAGTACAACTGGCGTTTAAACCCTTGTTTATTATTGCAGGAGAACTTTCACACATACATCACCTCTCACATCAAGCTGTTTCTTGATTTTAACGATAAAGGTGATGTGTCTGATTCCACTCTTTGGGAGACCTTTAAGGTAGTGTTGCGTGGTAATATAATTCCTTATGAATCGAGCAGGAAGAAGTTGAAACGTAGAAGCGAAAAGAAGCGGCAAGCAAAATTGAAACCCTGATTCCAACTATGGAGCGTGCCTATAGACTATCTAAATCTCAGTCGGATCTTAATGCAATGCTAAAACTGAAGTACGAGTATAATAATATTTTGAGTGAACAAGTCAGTAATATGATGCTTAAAATAAAACGTAAGCAGTTTGAGATGGGTGACAAACCTGAAAGACTACTTTCTCGGCAGTTAAGAGGCATACAAGCCAACAGAGCTATTTCCAAATTAAATCAGACTCTGGTGTGTTATTAACCAATCCAAAGGATATTAATTCTTGTTTTTTGGAATTTTATAAATATCTTTTTACTTAAAAGTGTAACATGCCCATTTCAGATATTACTGATTTTCTTGATACAATAGACACTCCGAAGGATGCCAAAATTGATCTGGACAAAGAAATCACTTTAGATGAAATCTTGAAGGCCATCAAGTCTTTTCCAAATGGTAAGGCCTCAGGGCCTGATGGGTTTTGTATTTAACTCTATAAAGCTCATTCAGATGTTATTGCTGAGAATGATAAATCATTCGTTTGAAAATAAACAACTTCCTCCTTCTCTCTATGAAGCGAACATTTGCTTGTTATTGTAAAAAAGATATGGATGATACTGATCCTTCCAGTTATAGACCACTAAGCTTGCTTAACTGTGATCAAAAGATTGTTGCTAAAGTGTTGGCCATTCGCTTGAGCAAACACATGACCTCTTTAATTCATCATGATCAGACTGGTTTTATTTTGGGTAGATTTTCTTTTTCAAATGTTCGTCGCTTGTTAAATGTTACGTATAATGTAGATTCTAAACGGTCTAAGGCTGCTGTTATATCTCTAGATGCCGAGAAGGCCTTCGATCAGATCGAGTGGCAATATCTATACGCGGTGTTAGATAAGTTTGGGTTTGGTAAAAATTTTCGTGCATACACTGAGATGCTTTATGCAAACCCAAAATCTGCGGTACTCACTAATTTGGACAAATCCGATTATGTTCCACTTTTCCGTGGGATGAGGCAGAGATGTTGCCTTAGTCCCTTACTGTTTAATTTGGCTCTGGAGCCACTGGCTATAAGTATTCGGTGCCATTCTTCCATTCACGGCATTAAAATTGGGCCAGTAGAGACTAGGCTCTCTCTATATGCAGATGATTTGCTGATTTTGTCATCTGCCAATTTGCAACCATTTTCAATCCAGTCCCATTTGTCCTCTCGAAGCATTTGATCCTGCATCTCGGCTTTGTCTTTCAGCTGTGAGTAGTGCGTCCCACGCAGATGACATGTTTGAGCAGTATGAGTTTCTGCTGTTCTTGCAGCGACAACTGCAACCTGCCCTGCGTTCCCCTTTGTCCACAAAAGATGAACCATCAGTGTATAGAATCAAATCAGGATTTTGAAGTGGCAAATTATCTAAGTGTTCATCCACACTTAACATTTGCACAATCTCTACACAGTCATGGCTGTTGGGAATTGTTTCAGATGGAGCAAGCAATGTAGCTGGATTTGATGGAGTGGCTTTTTCAATAGTTATGTCTGGCATTTCTAGTGCAGTGGACCATTTAATCCATCTAGGAAGTGTTACACGAGCAGCTCTCCGTAGTGATAACCTTGCATGCACAGAGTGTGGGCATCGAATGGTTATCTTTTGGTCAAGCACTACGGGTGTTGCGCATTGCAAGGCCAAATAGACTGCCTGAACTGCTCGTAAACACGGCATCAAGTTGCTGTGAATAATACCCTACAGGTTTATTTTGATCCCCCCATTCTTGGGTTAGAACAGATGTCATGTAATCTTTTTGTTCATTCACATGCAGTGCAAAAGATTTTCTGTGCTGGCGCTTCACATAAGGCGTGTTTCAATTCCTCCAAAGCCATTTTAGCTTCAGTAATCCAGTTTAATCCTGGGTCTTGGGCCCATGGATTTCCTTTTAACAAATTGTTGAAGGGTTGTGATTTTACTGCATACCCTTCAATCCAACCACGACTGTAATTGCATAGGCCCAAAAAGGATCTCAGCTCTCGAATGGTTTGAGGAATTGGATGTGTTTTAACCCTGAGATATACTCTGACCCAAATAGATTACTTCTGTCTGACACAGTTGACCTTTGCTGTACAGGAAATCAAGCAGACCTCCCTCTCATGTTCAGTCTTAATTACTGAACAAATCAAAACACCAACAACATACTGAATGATAACTGATGTTGAATCAAAATCTTTCAAATGTCTTTGCAAAGACTGGTGACTGGAGGCCCTGTGGCAATCTTGTGAAGGTGTATTGTTGACCTTTAATTGTAAATGGGAACCATGATTGGATTTCTTTCACAACTGGCACAGACCAAAATCCATTAGCCATATCAATTACTGAAAACCATTTATGTTCTGGTTTAATCAGTCTGAAAATTGTTGATGCGTCAGCCACAAGAGAGCTAATCTTGTCAATATACTGATTTGCCACTCTATAATCAACTGTGAGTCCCCACAATCCATCTGGTTTTCTTACTGGCCGTACAGGGCTGTTACTGGGACTGTTGATCTTAATAACAATACCTCCCTCCTCTAACTGCTCAACCACTGGCATTATACCTTCCACTGCAGCTGGATTTAGAGGATACTGCTTCATACAGGGAGGAGTAGTTCCTGTAAATGTAACAGGTTTCATGTCAAGTAACCCTCAATCATTTTTGTTCTTTGTGCTTATCTAGTTTCCTTGTAACTGTTGTGTCTTTGCCTCAGCAGCCATTGGGGCTGCAGAGACAGCACTCAACAGCCTTTGCTGTGTTTCAAGCAGAAGTTGACTAAACTGAACAACCGAGTCTGAAGGAGGGGAAGGTGGAGGAGGAAGAGGGAGAAAGGCTTCAAATCTCTGATGTTTTTTTTTTTTTTTTAGCTTTGCAATCTTTTGCCCAGTGACCAACAGGCATCTGACTTTAAAATTTGATTTGCCCTGAACATTTGGTTTGCTTTTGGCACTGCTCCAGATTTTCTCAGAAAGTTGTTAGAGCTGTTAGTTTTTAGGGCTGTCTTTTGTTTACATTTTGTAATTTCATTTCAACCTTTTGCTGTTGTGCTTTCCTACACCAAGCCTTAAGTTTCTTCCATCCTTTTTTCTCAGCTCTGTCATCAGTCAGATGTTCACCACCTAAAGATTCACCAAGAGCTTCTTTCAAACTTTTCCTGTCTGCTGATGAGAGATTGACTGAGACTTGACTCCTTTGACCACTCATGCACTTCTTTAAAAGTTAGAAGTGTATATTTGTACAGCACAACATCTGAATCCCTGAGTTCACGATCCATTAACACACTCCCTTCTTTTGTTTTCTGAAGATTTACCCTTCTTGATGTCATCAGGCTCCCAATGACCGCCCCTTTGCACCTTGATTGTATTTCGCAACTATTTCTTGTTCTGCTTCTTCAATTTTAAAGTGCTCTTTGAGTTGTTCTGTCAGCATTTCAATTTTATCAGCTTAACATCTGACTCCTCCATAACTGAAGAAATGATATAATCTGAACCAGTAGCCATGCTACCCCCACAGTACGTACTGAATTTTCATGAAATGTCAAAACAGAACACACTCACTCTGCTTTGCAGTAGTTAAGCCAGGAGAAGACACCTGTGAGAGTTGTCCTCATCCTCACTCGTGGCCCAGAGGCAGAAGCCCAGTGGTCTGAGACATTCCACCATCTGGTCATGCAAGGAAAAACCCAGACTCCGCTCTTATGGAGATAACAGCTCTGTGTTATTCCATCCTGCCGACTACGAACTTGTTAGATCAAGTTCCAGTAACAGAACAACTAGGCAGCAGAGCTGTTGATACCCAAACCCTGTTAACAGCAAGTCTTGTCTGGTATTAATAAATACTCAAACCGAGTGTTTAACAGTCTTCTGTCAGTCAAGAAGTTGACCGATAGAAGCCAGAAAAGAGCAGAAGCAGGAGATGAAGTGATGATGATAAAAAGGTATAACAAAGATTATTGAACAACTTTAGTTGCGTATGTCTCAATGTTCAGACTTCATCTGGGGAACACAGTTCAGCGAACAATGATACATGATACTGAGTCATGACAACATCCCATTAAACTTTGGGTTTCTATAAACATTTCCTCTTATCTATTTTTCATTCATACAGACCAAACAGTTCATGAAACCCCACAATCATGAGACTGAACAATAATGAAAATGCATAAACAAGAAAAATAATAAAAATATAAAATACAGAAACAAATAAAATGATGTGAATTATTCACAAAATAAAACACTTGATGATAGGCCATCATTTGTACATTTGGGGGGGGGGATTTTTTTAAAGGCTGAAAATATGGTCTGAAAAAAAATATGTATCCCACTATAACTTTTGCCAGGTAAAAGAAACTTGTCCATATTCACCACTGTTATTAGACATGATGTGAAGTATTCACAAAATAAAACACTTGATGATAGGCCATCATTTGTACATTTTGGAGGGGGGATACTTTTTATAGAAGGTTGAAAATATGGTCTGAAAAATATCCCCACTATAACTTTTGCCTGGGTAAGAAGACTATCCATATATTCACACTGTTAAGAAGAAACTTATTTCCATATTCACCATGATATGCCATGATTTGTACATAAAGGGGGATATTCACAAAATGAAAACACTTTGATAGGCCAGGTTCATTAAATACATTTTGAAAAAGGGGTATATATTACCACTGTTATTAGCCAGGTTGAAAATAAACTTTGAAAAAAAAATATGTTACCCACTATAACTTCACACAAAAAAAAAATGAAAAACTTGTCCATATTCACCACTGTTATTAGAAAATGAAGTATTCACAAAATAAAACTGTTATTGAATGATTTGAAGTATTCACAAAATAAAACATTTGATAGGCCATCATTTGTACATTTTGGGGGGACACTTTTGAAAGTAGGTTGAAAATATGGTCTGAAAAAAAACATATATCACTATAACTTTTGCCTGGTAAAAAACTTGTCCATATTCACCACTGTTATCAGACATGATATGAAGTATTCACAAAATAAAACACTTGATGATAGGCCATCATTTAACATTTTGCCACATTTTGGTTGAAAAAAGAAACTTGTCCATATTCACACATCCCACTGTTATTAGACATGATGTGAAGTATTCACAAAATAAAACACTTGATGATAGGCCATCATTTGTACATTTTGGGGGGGGGAAATTTTTTGAAAGTAGGTTTTTGAAAAGCAGGTTGAAAATATGGTCTGAAAAAAAAATATGTATCCCACTATAACTTTTGCCAGGTAAGAAGAAACTTGTCCATATTCACCACTGTTATTAGACATGATGTGAAGTATTCACAAAATAAAACACTTGATGATAGGCCATCATTTGTACATTTTGGAGGGGGGATACATTTTTTGAAAATAGGTTTGAAAAATGAAAATATGGTCTGAAAAAAATATGTATCCCACTATAACTTTTGCCAGGTAAGAAAAAAACTTGTCCATATTCACCATTGATATTAGACATGATGAATTATCACAAAATAAAAAAAAAAAAAATTTATTGATGATAGGCCATCATTTGTACATTTTGGGGGGGACACATTTGTTTTTGGAAAATTTTGAAAGTAGGTTGAAAATATGGTCTGAAAAAATATGTATCCCACTATAACTTTTGCCAGGTAAGAAGAAACTTGTCCATATTCACCACTGTTATTAGACATGATGTGAAGTATTCACAAAATAAAACACTTGATGATAGGCCATCATTTGTACATTTTGGAGGGGGGATACTTTTGAAAGTAGGTTGAAAATACGGTCTGAAAAAATATGTATCCCACTATAATTTTTGCCAGGTAAGAACAAACTTGTCCATATTCACCACTGTTAAGAAATATGAATTATTCAAAAATAAAACACTTGATATAACATTTTGTACTGGTAAGAAGAAACTTGTCCACATTCACCACAAAAAAAAATATATTACAAATTTTAGACATGATGAGAAAATTCATATTCAAAATAAAATGATGAAGTATTCAAAAAAAATTTTGATAGGCCATTTTTGTACATTTTGGAGGGAAAAACTGGAAAACAGGTTGAAAATATGGTCTGAAAAAATATGTATCCCACTATAACTTTTGCCAGGTAAGAAGAAACTTGTCCATATTCACCACTGTTATTAGACATGATATATTCAAAATAAAAAACACTTGATGATAGGCCATCATTTGTACATTTTGGGGGGGACTTTTGGAAAGTTTTTTGAAAATATGGTTGAAAAAAGGTTGAAAATATGGTCTGAAAAAATATGTATCCCACTATAACTTTTGCCAGGTAAGAAAGAAACTTGTCACCCATATTCACCACTGTTATTAGACATGATTTGAAGTATTCACAAAATAAAACATTTGATGATAGGCCATCATTTGTACATTTTGGGGGGGGATACATTTTTGAAATAGTTGAAAAATTTGAAAATTGAAGGTTGAAAAAAAAATGGCCAAAAAAAAAAAAAAAAATTTTCCATACCACCACTTTTGCCAGGTAAAAAGAAACTTGTCCATATTCACCACTGTTATTAGACATGATGTGAAGTATTCACAAAATAAAACATTTGATGATAGGCCATCATTTGTACATTTTGGAGGGGGGATACTTTTGAAAGTAGGTTGAAAATATGGTCTGAAAAAATATGTATCCCACTATAATTTTTTGCCAGGTAAGAAGAAACTTGTCCATATTCACCACTGTTATTAGACATGATGTGAAGTATTCACAAAATAAAACATTGATAGGCCACTGTACATAAGACATGATGTGAAGTTATTCACAAAAAAAAAACAATGATTAGGCCATTTCATTTGTACATTTTTTGAAAAAGGGGTTGAAAAATATTTGAACATTTTAGGTTGAAAAAATGGTCTGAAAAAAAAAAAATACATATCCCACTATAACTTTTGCCTGTAAAAGAAAAACTTGTCCATATTCACCACTGTTATTAGACAATGAATTATTCACAAAATAAAACATTTGATGATAGGCCATCATTTGTACATTTTGAGGGGGACATTTTTGAAAAAAAAATACTTTTGAAAGTAGGTTGAAAATATGGTCTGAAAAAATATGTATCCCACTATAACTTTTGCCAGGTAAGAAGAAACTTGTCCATATTCACCACTGTTATTAGACATGATGTGAAGTATTCACAAAATAAAACACTTGATGATAGGCCATCATTTGTACATTTTGGAGGGGGGGACACTTTTGAAAGTAGGTTGAAAATATGGTTTGAAAATAGGTTGAAAATATGGTCTGAAAAATATGTATCCCACTATAACTTTTGCCAGGTAAGAAGAAACTTGTCCATATTCACCACTGTTATTAGACATGATGTGAAGTATTCACAAAAAAAAAACACTTGATGATAGGCCATCATTTGTACATTTTGGAGGGGGACACTTTTTTAAAGCAGAATACATTTTGAAAATATGGTCTGAAAAAATATGTCCCACTATAACTTTTGCCAGGTAAGAAGAAACTTGTCCATATTCACCACTGTTATTAGACATGATGTGAATTATTCACAAAATAAAACACTTGATGATAGGCCATCATTTGTACATTTTGGAGGGGGACACTTTTGAAATAGGTTGAAAATATGGTCTGAAAAAAAAATATGTATCCCACTATAACTTTTGCCAGGTAAGAAGAAACTTGTCCATATTCACCACTGTTATTAGACATGATGTGAAGTATTCACAAAATAAAACACTTGATGATAGGCCATCATTTGTACATTTTGGAGGGGGGGGGATACTTTTGAAAGTAGGTTGAAAATATGGTCTGAAAAATATGTATCCCACTATAACTTTTGCCTGGTAAGAAGAAACTTATTCCATATTCACCACTGTTATTAGACATGATGTGAAGTATTCACAAAATAAAACACTTGATGATAGGCCATCATTTGTACATTTTTGGAGGGTTGAAAATACTTTTGAAAG
>NW_026128385.1:0-18877 GCF_022985175.1 Labeo rohita
TGTAACATGTTGCTAGCCAATTTAAAACTTGCTAATGCTTTTTAATATGTTGCTAGGAGTCCGTAACAGTGTTAAACATGTCACTTCCTGTTGTCAGCAGGTGGCGCTATGACTATAACTGAATATGGGCACTGACATGTTTTCAGGACATGAATCTTATCACACCTGTGAAGTTTGAGGCAGATCGGACATTGTTTGCCTGAGTTACAGCCACTTCCTTTTTCATGGCGACACGTCGAATTTTGTCAGGCCGCCACGGACACGCCCCTCGACAAAAACTCAAAAGCTTCGCAATTTAACATCGCAAGGGCCTTATGATAACACTCAGCAAATTTGAACATGATTGGATAAAAACTGTAGGAGGAGTTTGTTAAAGTACGAGGCCTGAAAATGGCAAAAACTGTAACTGTGTTTAGGCCAGGACTCTTATTAAATGTGAAGTTTGGGGCAGATCGGACATTGTATGGCTGAGTTATAATAACATCTATTCCCATGGCGAAACATCGAACTTTGTCAGGCCGCCACAGACACGCCCTTCAACAAAAACTCAAGATCTTCACAATTTAACATGGCAAAGGTCTTTAGATTGGACTGACTGAATATAATGTTGATTTCATGAAATCTCTAGGAGGGGTCTCTCACAGCGTAAAACATGTCACTTCTTGTTGTCAATAGGTGGCGCTATGATTAAAAGTGAATATGATCATGGCCATGTGTTCAGGACTGGACTCTTATCAAACATGTGAAGTTTGAGGCAGATCAGAGATTGTATGGCCGAGTTATAACAACTTCCTTTTTCATGGCGAAACATCGAAATTTGACAGGCCGCCATGGACACGCCCTCCAGTGAAAACTCTAGACTGCCCAAATTTGGTGTTGATCCGAATAAATCTCTAGGAGGAGTTTGTTTTAATACGATGCCTGGAAATGGCAAAATGGCGCAAAATTTGCTGAGAAAATGAAAAAGAATCGACTTTTGAAAAATAAGCCCCTTTGCCACGCCCGTGTACCAGTCTCTGTCCCAGTCTCTGTCCGGCCCTAATCGCCCTTTAGGGCTCGGGCCCTAAATATAGCTGCAAGCAGCAATTGCGGGGCCAAGCACAAAAGAGGCAGAATGAGGAGCTAAGTACAGCGAGGAACAACAGACCAACTACAATAATGAGTAATTAAAGCCATTTTAAGATGATATCAGTTGAAATGGCTGAAAAATCATAAATACAACCAATAATAATATTACTTAATGGCTTAGGTTTGACCAACAGGTGGTGCTGTTTTCAAAATGATGTGATGTGTTCAGTGTGAAGTGACAATGACACACACAAAAAGTTTGGTGTCGTTATCTCAAAGCTTTACAAAGATACAGCCTCAGAGTTATTTTGGCATCATTCCACAAATGTGTAGTGGCGCTGTACAAAAACGGTTTTGTCTATCGACACGAAATCCATAACTTTGAGTCAGGACTGTCTGAAGATGATTTGAGTCAAATTTGGTGATAATCGGACCAACGGTCTAGGAGGAGTTTGAAAAAGTAGGTTTTGTTAATAAATCAAAATGGCGGAAAGGAAGTTTGGCCAGCTGTGGTATAATTGGCATGTATGTTGTCGGCAGGACCCAAGGAATGTTTTGAGACAAGTTTCATTATGATAGGCTAATGCAATTAGCATTTTTGGAAATTTCATTATTAATGTTTAATGAATGGTGTATTACTTCTGACCAACAGGTGGTGCTGTTTTCAAATTTATGTGACGTGTTCTGTGTGAAATGACAATGACACACACAAAGTTTGCCGTCATTATGTCAAAGCTTTGCAGAGATACAGCCTCAGATGTAGTTTGGCATCTTTGCAGCAAATTTGTTGATGCACTAAACGAAAACGGTTTCGTATATCGACACGAAATTCATAAGTTTTGCCAGCATAGTCTGAAGATGATCTGAGTCAAATTTGGTGAAGATCGGACTAAGAGTCTGGGAGGAGTTTGAAAAAGTAGGTTTTGTACATTAATCAAAATGGCGGACAGGAAGTTTGGCCAATTTCGGCATAATGGGTATCAATGTTCTCGACTTGACCCAAGGGATCTATTGGCATCAGTTTCATTCCAATAGGCTAATGTAAACAGAAGTTATTAGCATTTTTGTAAATTTCATTATTAATGTTTAGTGAATGGCGTATTACTTCTGACCTATAGGTGGCACTGTTACCAAATTGATGTGGCTTGGTCAGAGTGTGGTGACAATAGCACACATAAAATTTGGTGTCAATATGTCAAAGCTTTGCAGAGATACAGACTCGGATGCAATTTGGCATCTTTCCAGTAAATTTGTTGATGCGCTAAACGAAAACGGTTTTGTGTATCGACACAAAATCCATAACTTTTTGCCAGCATGGTCTGAAGATGATCTGAGTCAAATTTGGTGAGAATCGGACTAACGGTCTAGGAGGAGTTGGAAAAAGTAGGTTTTCAACATGAATCAAAATGGCTGACAGGAAGTGCAGCCAAAATTGGCAAAATTGGTATCGGTGTTCTCAGCATGACCGAAGGAATCGATCAAAATCAGTTTCATTTCAATAGGTTAATGTACGCAAAAGTTATTAGCATTTTTTGAAATTTCGTTTTAACTTTTGACCACAAGGTGGCGCTGGCCCCAAAATTTTTATGTACATTCAGGGCATGGTGCTGAACATTTTTGTAATTAATGTCGAAACGATACGCTAATCTGTTCTCAAGATACAGCATTTTAAAGCTAAATTCAAAATGGCCGACACCCAAAATGGCTGACATGGAAAAATAGGATATGGTTCGACTCGGTATGACACACCGAATCTAAAGAGACCAGTTTTGTGATTTTTGGACAAATCATTCAGACGTTATAAAGAAAAATAGCCATTTTTCGTATCTCCTGACCACTAGGGGGCACTGCACCGAAACACTGCAGGTAGGCTCAGGTCATGCTTGTTATAACACACACCAAGATTGGTGTCAATATGACAAACTATTACGGAGATATAGCCTCACATTGATTTTTGCTAGCTTTTCGTAGAATTCTTTTGCGTGTTATTCGTGAGCGGCTGGACGAATCGACTTGAATTCCAGAACTTTTTGCCAGCATGGTCTGAAGATGATCTGGATCAGTTTTTGTGACAGTCGGTGCAACGGCCTAGGACGAGTTAAAAAAAGTAGCTTTTACGAACAATTGAGAATAGCGAAAAAACTAAACCTTACGATTTTTGAATTTTGGTGTCCATTCGACTCGGCATAAGCCAAGGAATCAGAGGAAAAAAGAATTTTTGTTGTGTGGCTTACGGTTCAAACGTTATTAGCATAAATCTTTTGAAAGTTTGGACAAGTGGTGGCGCTAGAGAGTTTGAGTTAGAGACTCCAAACTTGCTATGGTTAATGTTGGGACTGTCCTCTATCAGTGTGCAAAATTATACAACTTTCCCGCAAGCGGTTCTATGGGCTGCCATAGACTTGCGGCGGAAGAGGAATAAGAAGAAGAAGAAGAAGAAGAAGAAGAAGCAGAATAATAATAACGCCAACGGATACAATAGGTGCCACCGCACCTCTGGTGCTTGGCCCCTAATTCTAACGGATACAATAGGTGCCATCGCACCTTCGGTGCTTGGCCCCTAATAACGCCAACGGATACAATAGGTGCCACCACACCTCTGGTGCTTGGCCCCTAATAATAATAAGAAGAACGCCAACGAATGCAATAGGTGCCATCGCACCTTCGGTGCTTGGCCCCTAATAATAATAATAAACGGAGCAATTCCAAGAGGGTCCTCGCACCACCGGTGCTCGGGCCCTAATAATAATAAAGAAGAAGAATCCTTCGAAAAACAATAGGGCTCTCACCCTTTCAGGGCTCGGGCCCTAATAATAATAAACAAAGCAATTCCAAGAGGGTCCTCGCACCACCGGTGCTTGGGCCCTAATAAACGGAGCAATTCCAATAGGGTCCTCACACCATCAGTGCTTGGGCCCTAATAAACAGAGCAATTCCAATAGGGTCCTCACACCATCGGTGCTCGGGCCCTAATAATAAACGGAGCAATTCCAATAGGGTCCTCACACCATCGGTGCTCGGGCCCTAAATATTACACAATGTACTTCAGTCTAATTTATAAAGTTTTAATGTTGTAAAAGGTAATTGATATACAGTTATAGCCATACACTTGTTCTTTTATGTCTATAAATGTTTGGTTGCATGATCTACTTTATTTTCTATTGTGAATTTATGCCTCGTAATGTCTGCCTGTATAATTGTATTATTGGAAAGAAGCTCCAGAAAGCGTTCATTAAAATTCACCATACATTGTGTTCAGAGATTTATTTTGTTCAATCTATCATCTATTAGAGAACTACAATGATGAAAGTAGCCAACATAACGTTGTAATGTAATACCTTTTTGTAGATGATGTTTTTTTCTTACTGAAGTTCGGTAGACCACCATCTTTCGACCGGTCACTCTTCACAGACACAGAGCTGGACACATGTGAGCCTGATCTTACACTAATTACAAAAAGAACAGAGAGAAACAAAAGAAACAATATTACACAATGTACTTCAGTCTAATTTATAAAGTTTTAAGGTTGTAAAAGGTAATTGATATACAGTTATAGCCATACACTTGTTCTTTTATGTCTATAAATGCTTGGTTGCATGATCTACTTTATTTTCTATTTTGAATTTATGCCTTGTAATGGCTGCCTGTATAATTGCATTATTGGAAAGTAGCTCCAGAAAGCGTTCATTAAAATTCACCATACATTGTGTTCAGTGATTTATTTTGTTCAATCTATCATCTATTAGAGAACTACAATGATGAAAATAGCCAACATAACGTTGTAATGTAATACCTTTTTGTAGATGATGTTTTTTTCTTACTGAAGCTCGGTAGACCACCATCTTTCGACCGGTCACTCTTCACAGACACAGAGCTGGACACATGTGAGCCTGATCTTACACTAATGACACAAAGAGCAGAGAAAAACTATAGGAGATACTTCAGTCTCATTTCAAGAGATTTTTATGAGCCAAATGGGAGTTTGTTTAGTCCAGTTTAACACAAACTAATTCACTAACTCAGGGGTGCTCAACCCTGTTCCTGGAGATCTACCTTCCTGCAGAGTTCAGCTCCAACCCTAATCAAACACACCTGAACCAACTAATTAGGATCTGAAGGAGCACTTGATAATTACATGCAGGTGTGTTTGATCAGGGTTGGATCTCCAGGAATGGGGTTAAGCACCCCTGCACTAACTCATCAGGCCTGCTATAAAGGAATCATCTAACAGTCAAGTGAAGCGCTGCTTTCTCATCCTGCACAATTTCAACTTCACTAAAAAAAAACACAACTGTCTTATACAACATCTATAGCAATGAATATAATGATCAACAAACTGTGTACAGTGAACGAGTCTGAGAAAGACAGAAACATCTTTGAAATTTCCCTTTAAAATATTCACAGATCTACACTGTAAGAGTTTGATGTATTTTTTCTTAATTTAAATGAAATGTCCTTTGCCCATTATTTACATTTAATACCCAATAAAGATGCAACCCCAAACATGTAACGCAATCAGATTTATATAATAAATTATGGATGATCTGTTGATGTCATTTCTACAGGTTCTGATATGTTAACAGTACAGATCTAGCAACATACAAACATGGTGTTCTTTCCTTACACAAATGTGGCTGTTTATAGACAGTATCTTGGAGAAACTAAATTTCATTCATGGCAATAGTAAGAAAAATACTCTTACTGATGGGGTTTTATTGTTCACAGAAAGTGTTTAAAATAATTCTCTGACTCAGTCTTACCTCTGTTTCTGTGAGAGACTCATCTCAGACTGAGAGTCCTTTCCTCGCTCCTCTGACATACTGCAGATAAACTGATCAACACTGAGATCTTTGTGTCGCTGAAGACGATCAGATGCTCATCGTGACCTGAACATGACAATGTGTCACTGAGATCAATATCATAATAGTTCAGAGGAATAAATGATGAAGAAAAATAACGAGCTACTCTGAACATTATTCTGCATGATGCACATTCATTTTTTTTTTGACAGTCCTGGAACCATTTTAAATCCATTATTCTTAAACACAAGGAGTCAAACCAACTGTATATTACCAACTCTAAATCACTTATTTGTCTTGATTATTAAATGTACCGTTATATTACATTATATTATATTATATTATATTGCAGTTGGTTTAATACCTTTAGGGGAAACAGTGTTGCAGGCCTTGTGCATCATAAGGAATATAATTTAAAGAATCAGAAAAACAATGAACTTTGGTTACAGAAACGGGAAATTGTATTGCTGACAAGGTCATTTAGTGCAGAAAAAAAAAAAAAAAAAAAAAAAGGTACCAACATATTGTAAGTATACATAAAATAAAATAATACCATATATATATATATATATATATATATATATATATATATATATATATATAAAATATATAAATAAATATAAAGCAAAAATAAAACCACTTTAAAGAAAATTAAATTAAGTTTATTTGCAAGTGTCTGTGTGGTTGTATGTCCTCTCCACTCAAATGTACCTTATGAAATATACCAGTTGAAGATACTGAACATTTATTTTTCCATTGCCCTTTTTCTATTTCATGTTGGGCTGACTTTAAAATAGACATAACCTTGTGCAAAGTAAAAAGGGCATATGTTTATGTCTACGTTCGTTCGGGCTCAAAAAAAACAACAGGCACAAAGAGTTTAACTGGTATGAAACCGAATGTCTAATGAATGTCAAACGTCAAACGAACTTTACCGCAATATTTAACTTTACATGTACATTACTATACAGCAACTTTCGAAACATTTACAAGTTTGAAAGAATATTCATTTGTTGCTCTGTTTTATTGACCTCTGGATCCAGAAGAACAGGTTTAATCACAGGATACTTTCGGCCTCGCGTCTTAAAATGGGACAAGGGCAAATAAAAAATAACCCTAGAATTATTTTAATGCTACATTTTTACAGACTTTCTAAATTAAGTTATAACTTAACAAATCACGCTTACATATAGCTATGAAATCCGTTCATCCTAAATAACTGTAATAGTGAAAGTATTCAAACTTACTTGCAATAGTACAGACGATCTTGTGCTGTAGAAACACACCTGTGCGATCTTCACGATTGATGTTTGTCACATGATACGAATCAAAGTCCAGTGAACAACAGATCTAGTGCATCAGCGCCACCAATTGGACAGGAATGTGATGCACAAACACACCTGCTTTCTCCTTCTTCCTTCGAACTGCAGATCACAAACTAAAGTAGTGCTGTTTCTTCCTGTTCTCCCTCTCCTGCAGATAATGCACAATCTTCTCGATTCTCCTCGTTCTTGAAAATGTGTGAACTTTGAAGGTTTAGTTGAATAATGGCAGACAAATTATTTTATTCTAGCAATAGCCTATGATTTCTTTCGGTTCGCCTGCAGGTTATGATGAATAATTAAGATATATGAAAAGTATGACTTTTCAAAACCGTGTAAGTGTCAGGTTCAGTGACAACTGGAACAGTGAGTAAAACGACCTATTGTGAGGGATTAAGTGTATTAACAAGTTAAACATAAAATAAATGAATAAATATTTATTCATTACAATGAATAAATAACTAAAATAAGTCAATGATCTTATTTAAAATCTGGTATGTTTTCATACTGTGAAATCAATAGCATTAAAGCCTCTGTCAGCATCATTACTAATCATTGTTTTCCTTTTGATGTATTCAGGCTTGTTTTTCCAAATAAATTTGAACAAAAGAAATCAATTGACATTGCTGTCTTTTTGTCCACATATAACGATAAATCAGGGTAAACCATTCTTGAAATTCCTTCTGTTTTTGAGAGCAGTGTTCTTCCTTGTATAGTTCAGTCCCTTTGAAGCATCCATTAACTATGTTTTTGTTTTCTGTATCTTTGGGGTAAAGTTGTCATCCAGTCTTTCCTTCGCTGATGTTTTAATTGTTATGTCGAGATATTTCACTGATTGCTTGACTTTAATTCCATTGATGATGGTTTTGTTGAGTCATGAACAGTAAGTATTTCACTCTTGTCTGTGTTGATCAGGAGACCTGAAGCTTTTGAAAAAAGATCCAGACCTTTCAAAACACTCAGAACCTGGTTTTTATCTTTAAGAAAAATACATGTGTCATCTGCTAGCTGAGATATTAAAATGATATTATCACCTATTCTTATACCCTCAACATTAATACAATTCACAGTGTAAAGAATCAATAATTCTGCTGCAATTAAGAATAAAAAGGGGGAAATCGGGCAACCCTGTCAAATACCCCTACTAATCATAAAACGGTTCGATGAACCTTCTGTGAGGGAAACACTACTGTTGATACCTTTGTATATAGTTCTTACCATGTTCTTAAAATTTAATCCAAATCCAAATTGATCTAAGGCTGTATATATCAATTCATGTTCAATAGAGTCGAATGCCTAAAGTCTAGGAATAGAATAATGGCACCTTCTTTAATAAGATCAGAATAGTCCATCATATCCAATACAATACTTATATTATTAGATAAAGCCTGATTGTGTTATTGAAATAATATCTTCTAGACAGGGTTTTAATCTTTTTGCAAATAAACAAGTTAACAATTTATAATCAGAATTGAGGACAGTAATAGGCTGTCAATTTTCAATATAACCATTATCTTTATTTGGTTTTGTCAAAAGTGTAATAAGACCTTGTTTCATAGATTCTATTAATTCACCTTAATCAACTTAAACAGTCTGTAAATACAGAGAAAATCAAATCTCTTAGATCTTTCCAAAAAGTTCAGATGACAAACCGTCAGGGCCAGGACTTTTATTTGAAGGAGTTTTAGATAAAATTAAATGTAATTCTTCTAAAGTTATGGGATTTTCACAACTATTAAAAATATGGGAAGATATTTTAGGTATAAACTGATTAACTGTATCAAAAAATAATTCACATTCATTAGCACTGAAGGACATACGTACAAATATATAAAGTTGTTTCATGTTGCTGAATGACACAAACTGTTTAAACAAAATGTTCTTATATAAAGATGTATAAAACACTGTATAACCCTATTATAATCTAATAAACTCACCAGAGTACAGTTACAAGTAAGAATATTTAACAAAACAAGGTTTTAAATATTAAGTGAACTCACCTTGGCTGTCGCATGTTCTCTGACAGCTGACACTAGATCTGACTGGTGAAGTGTCATCTTTGGTAGAGTTGTGGTTAGGGCTGGGCGATAAAACGATAACGATATGTATCGCGATAGACACGTGATCGATATCAAAAAATGTGTTCTATAAAACGTTCGATATTTTTTATTCTTCGTCGGAAGAAAACAGAGGTTGCGAACCAAGTTTGGTTGCATTAACAAAGGCATTCGCTCTATAACCTAGCAACGTGGGAGTGACAAAAATTATTAAATTATCTTGTATTGTAGAATGGACGCTCAGCACCGCCGAGAGTTTCGCGCCATCTTTAAAACGAAACCGAAAGTAAAACGCGCGCGCGCATTCAAAAGCAGTTTTACCCCACGTTTAGAGAGCGACTCCCTAATGTGCGCAAATTAGACTACATAACATATCTAGGCTGTAGGCTCTAGGTTGTGTAGTTGTATTTAATGCAACCTTAATATTCATTTAGTGCTCCTAAATTTAGTTTTGGTGCTCTTAACTATTTGAAGTTGGGAACACCAGTGCTACCAAGTAAAAAAGTTAATTTCGATCCCTGAACACAAGCAGCAGACCACCATGGAGAGGTACTCATCAGTGCCTTATGACAAAGAATCTAAATGGTACAAAGATAAAACGAAGGCAGTGGCATATTTCTCTGTTTATATTTAACACTGCACTATTTTATTACACTTTATTAAGCATTTCTTAAATTTTCTTTCATTTTGCACCTTAAATGTTAAGAGATAATTGTTAAGTGTTCATTGTGATTTTAGAATTATGTTTACATTTTAATTGTTTGAGTTTTCCATGGTTGTTGACATTTCTGTCTTAATAACTGGGGGGGGTTATGATCAGAGGAAGGTTAAGTTTAAAATAAAAATGTTGAAATGTAATATATTTTTCTCCTGTTCCTTATTTTAAGGAACGATCGCATCGATCGGAGTTGTTGCAGGCGGGACGCGCGCTCCATTATTTAAAGAAATTAATAAAATATAAGGCACAGTGACAAAAAAGCCAAATACATGTACAGCTGAGTCGGAAAGGTGCCTGCCACAGCACCGAAGCGTCGCGCGCCTCAGCATCTTTTACGGTGCGTTTCCTCTACAGCGTCAAATCTGCGCTCAGTGCCGCTGGCAACGCTGCAACGCCACTGCTTTGGGGTGTGTGAAATTCAGGGTAAAAAGCCGCTCTCAACGCTTTCTCGGTGTCGTTTTTAATCCCATAATGCACGCTCAACTTTCATAGGAATGAATGGACAACGCTGAGCGAGCGGAGCGGGTGTTTTCAGGTCGCATTTGGCGGTGGCAGGTGGAGTGCCAGGAGCAAATAGCGCTGACGGGTCGAGTGACAGGCGCATTTGGCGGTTTTAGTTGGTCAATGGGCAGTCGTTTTCAGTTACCTCAATATAGCAACGCTCCAACAATACGCCTGAACACACCTCGTTTTCAGACCAGCAGCCCATGGGTGAACAGATGTGCGCAAATGCATTTGCTATTTAAACGACACGGCGCTGAACGTGACGATGATAACTGCGTCGGGATGAAACAAGCAACAACACTTACATTGCTCCGGGTGTATGATGGGGCTGTTGTAGCGCATTTCGTCTCGCACCACAAAGAACTCCACGACACCACTGGCTTCGGTGGACCACGTCTGCAGTTTATTGAAGACAGGACAGTAATTTACGCCACGCAAACACACACACTCGGCTCTGTGGTCTGTCTCGCTCAAGTCCAAAACCGTTCTGACACGTTTAACAACAAAACTTTCCAAATAAAATGTGTCTTGTTTCACTATTTTCTTTCAACACAAGTATCAGACATTACATACAACCTTAGACACAAATGCAATAACGTAAAGATATCCTCAATATAATAGTTCAATATATGTATACACAATTTCATACTTCGAAATTACAGAAAATTGTTTCAGTCTAATATTACAATGAATTTTGATCGTATAGTGGTAATTATTTTGTTGCAGTGACATTCCTGCAGTTTATTAAAGACAGGACAGTAATTAACGCCAAGCAAACACACACTCTCGGCTCTGTGGTCTGCGGGGAATGTGAGAAGTGAGAAGAGAGAAAAGTGAACCCCTGTCCCCATTAACACTGTACTAGGGCTGTGCAAATAATCGCATGCGATTATGATGCGCATCTCTTCAGTAATGCCGGTTCCGTGATTAGTCGTAAATTTCCATCACGTGCAGTCAGACGCATTCATTATGGAGCGGCACTCACTACAAAGAGCCGAAAGAGCCGAAATTCACTGACAAGCCGCGCAATATCGCATTCATTATCGCAGGCGATAATGAACGCGATATTGCGCGGCTTGTCAGTGAATTTCGGCTCTTTGTAGTGAGTGCCGCTCCATAATGAATGCGTCTGACTGCACGTGATGGAAATTTACGACTAATCACGGAACCGGCATTACTGAAGAGATGCGCATCATAATCGCATGCGATTATTTGCACAGCCCTACACTGTACCTGCAGCTGATTAACAACTCAAAGATAATACATGGTCACGAATATACAATTTAAGACACACTTTCGACAAAACTTAACTGCATGATGTTTTAGGAACATAATCCACCTCTTTCGTTTCATTTAAGAACCAAAGTAACCGGGAAAAGAAGGAAAAACCCCACCTCTAAAATTGGTGCGGGCGGCAACTTGAACAAACTCATAAATGGCTAATTAACACATAACTCGAATACACAAGAAAAATAATGAAATACAAACATCCTATTTGACTCAATCCATTATTAAAACATGTCATTCGCTGATATCAATCAAAATTGTAACTCAATCTGATATATTTTAACACTATGTTACAGAGCGCATTTGCCACATACCCGTCTCGCTCAAGTCCAAAACCGTTCTGAGGAGAGCGGGACGCAATTGGATAATTCAAATGGGAAATGACATCACACACACACACACACACACAAAAAATACATATATACATACATACATACATATATATATATATATATATATATATATATATATATATATATATATATATATATATATATATATATATTATTTTGTAACAAAAGATACACAGCGTACATATAGTTTTATGTATGATGAAACATGAAAATAAATGAAATAAAGAATATAAAGTTTGCTGGAATGGTCGAAACTTCAAACACTACACTGTTAATGTTACATTTATATTGTTACGTAATGTTACATGTGTTATTATAGGGAATAAATAGAAACAGTTGCTAATTTTGTTGCTATATAACAAAATGTAAAATTATTCAAAGAGGCCATGTTACCAAGACGCCCCCATGGCTAAGCAACTGGAAAAATGTGTAAATGACAGATTAGTTGGATAATAAAGTTATAGATTTGTCTTATTATTTTATTAAATTACTTAAGTACTATAGTTGTTGTTGTCTTAAAAAAATATATATGAATTAATAAATCAAAGCAAATGTATATTTTATAAAAATATAAAAAATAAAATATAAAAATATAAAATAAAACATACATGCAAAGTATATTTTTGACACCAAAGCGCTGGCAGTTATTTCAAGTTATTTTATATAGACTGAAAATGTTTTTATTTGACACAAACTGCCTGCGATTGCTGACTGCTATCTGAAGTTAATGTTTATTAATATAAAATGTATCTGAAATTAATGTAAAATTAATGTATATAGGAAAAATTAATGTATATTTATTTTACACCAAAGCCCTGACAATTTTTTTCACGTATTTTATATGAACAAAAAAATGTTTCTATTTGACACAAACTGCCTGCGATTGCTGACTGTTGTCTGAAGTTACTGTTTATTAATATCTAATGTATTTGACGCGAACTCCTAGAGATCGCTGGCAAGTGTAATATAACCTCAACAAAAAAAAAAAAAAAAAAAAAAAAAAAAAAAAAAAAAAAAAAAAAAGCATAATTTTTGACACCAGAGCGCTGGCAATTTTTTCCAAGATATTTTATATAGACAGAAAATGTTTTTTATTTGACACAAACTGCCTGCGATTGCTGAAAGGTATCTGAAGTTAATGTTTATTAATATAAAAATGTATGTGAAACTGATGTAAAATTAATGTATATTTATTTTACGCCAAAGCCCCGACACTTTTTTTTTCCAAGTTATTTTATATGAACAAAAAATGTTTCTGTTTGAAAGAAACTGCCTGCGATTGCTGACTGGTATCTGAAGTTAACGTTTATTCATATAAAATATATCTGACGCAAATTACAGGAGATCGCTGGCAAGTATAATGTAACCTCATCAAAAAAAAAAAAAAAAAAAAAAAAAAAAAAAAATTGACACCAAAGCGCTGGCAGGTCTTTCCAAATTATTTTATATAGACAGAAAATGTTTTTATTTGACATAAACTGCCTGCGATTGTTGAAAAGTATCAGAAGTTAATATTTATTCATATTTAATGTATTTGAGGCGAACTCCTAGAAATCGTTGGCAAGTATAATGTAACATCACAAAATAAATAAATAAATAAATAAATAAATAATAATAATAATAATAATAATAAAATAAAAAAAGTATATTTTTGACACCAAAGCGCTGGCAGTTTTTTCAAGCTATTTTATATAGACAGAAAATATTTTTATTTGACACAAACTGCCTGCGATTGCTATTATTAAAATAACAGTATATATTTTTTTAATATTAACGCAATTCAGTGACTGAGTAACAGCACACTCTACTTTCAACCTGAAACAATCAAGTTAATCATTAACCAGTTAACCAGGTGAAGGCCTCAGCTAAACCTGTAGTGCGCTCTTCCTATTCTCCAGCAGAGGGGGTTGTAGTAACAACATCCATCCCAAAAAGTGCTGGGTTATTTCTTTAAACACATTGCTGGGTTATTTGTGCTGGGCAGGCCCGGTTCCAGAACCAAATCACTGAGGGTGCTTCTGAAAATTGTGAGGGTGCTCACAAAAAAAATATGCATGGAACTGTATGAAAACGGTACCACCAAATAGGACTGAGTAATATAAATCGTCTACACTAGTATCGTAATTGTAGTTTCAACAAATGCCATCTAACATCAAGAATACACTGTGAAGGTTATTACTGCATGCTCATCTAGGAGCAGTTCACATGTCGCGCCTAAAAACGCGTTCTTTCCAAAGCGCTAAGTTACGCTCCCATGGCGTCTGTCGTTACTAGGCAACCATGGCCTACGCTCTCCATGAAGACAAGTTAGTTTCAGCAAATGATAAATGGCTTTCTAGCACTGCCCTGCTACAAAATGTATTTTAAAAATGTCTATCCCTGTACAGCTATGATCAGCTGTTTCACCGTCTTGGCTGAGTTTTCAATGTTGTTTCTATAAAGGATGAAGCTGATTGGTTGGACGCACATTGAATGAATAAAGAGACAGCGTCACACGTCACTTACGCTTCATGATCGCAAACTGAGAATGCTCACAACCAATCAAATGCCGAGGCATTAAAAGCATGATGAAAATAAGATAATTATTTATAAGCTTGTGTGTACGTATTAATTTGGCGAATTTATGTATGTGTGTGCATCTGTCTGCGTGTTCATTAATTTAAAAATTAATACGCTATTAATAATTTTATCTGAGGGTGCTTTTGCTTTTGTTTGGGGGTGCTTAGCACCCTCAAGCACCCCCCGTAGAACCGGGCCTGGTGCTGGGTCAAAATTCTGGGTTGTTTGAGGTACTGTAAACACATAGTTGGGTTGATCATGCTGGGTCAAATGGACTTTCACCACTGAACATGCGGGTTGGGTTATTTTAACCCAACCAGTTTGTTTATTTTTCCACTTCATCGAACTTTCTGGATTCTTCACTCGTCTCCTCGTCAGGCGGTCACGAAATTCGCAGCAAGCAGGATTATACGGTAAGTTAATATGATTATATGATTATTTACCTTTATTTTTTAATAAATTGTGGTTTAAAGCACAGTAATTTCACTGTTTGATGCAATATTTGATATGTCGCTGTGCGGGGTTAGCGTTTATTCTGTGAATGATTAACGAACGTTAAGTAGCAGCCTATAGTGAGGTACTTTCTTGCCTCAACAATCGCTTTTTCGTTAAATAAAAGTTGTGTGTGTGTGCAAAGTTTTATTTGTATACAATACACATCCTTTTTTATCAGTACTGTCCATTTTTAACGCTCATAAAACCAGGCATAGGTTAGAAATACGGGATAAGTTCAGTTACTGTCTGCATACTGTATGGCTTTGTAATGTTTTGTCAGAATTATGTCATTTCGTACTAAAATTGATCTTTTAAGGACATATTTTTTCAAGGTCCAACGATAGATCCGTCATTTTATGTTGTGAATTTTCGCGCTCTTTTTTTCCTCAGGTAACTTCATTAGCTCCGCTGTTCACCTTACTTTAGCTCTCGTGGTGTATAAGCAGTGGTGTAGTGCAGGGTATACACAGGTATACGGCTTATGTCCACTTTTTTATCAGTTGGCTTTGCGTGTACCCACTTGCTCATCGAGTAGTGTCCTGCATTAGCCAAAATCGTGACAGTCCACATGTATAGCTCATTTGATCGCATGTGCGTATATGCAAATATTCCTTAAAAACACCCGGTAACGACAGTGATGCGGTCAGAACCGTGGCGCGGGCTTCCTTTTAAATACATTTGATAATTTCGCCTAAATGCGCCCGCGCCCGCTCCGTCCGCTCCTCCACCCAGATGCTGCCTGTTCACACGCGAGGGCATGACACGGGAGGGGAAGCTCAGACAGAGAAAACCAACCGATTTAATCAGAAAATGCGGAGAATCACGTGATCTGTGTTTAAACGATTGTGCTGCATGTAGCCTAAACGCATTAACCTGCTTTCTATATAAAATAAGTAATTGTTTTGTGAAATTCTAATTTTCTAAATCTGAAATTTCATTGTAGATATGTGAGATTCATGCTGGTGCAGATGGACAGCTTTGTAATGGAGAAGTTGAAGGAAAGGCAGCTTTATACCCTGGTTAAAATGAAGGTAAGTTATATCATCAGTAACATTCAATAACCATGAATTGTTTTAGAATTTGATATTTTCATTAAAATAACCATAGTTACTGGTATTGTACATAGTTACTTATTTAACCACATTTGTGTGTTTTTTTTTTATTTTATTATTGTTTTTTTTTTCAAACTTGATCAGATTTCACAAGACTTCAGGAAGCTACATCCAGAGGCAGACTTTTTGTAGACTGGGCTACATTTGCAAGATGGAAAGGTGCATTAAGAGCTGGGTGACATGACTTCAGGTAAAGTATTTCCTTTAATATGTCAATCTATAGAAAATTTTCATATGAAAGTGTTTCACTGTGTTGTTTTGATTATGAAATAAGTTTCACAATTTGCACTGTATTATTCTTATGGTCTAGATGTTAAAGGGGAGAGTGCTTTCAAAGTCCTGCCCATTCTGGAGGAAGGGTCCACAGAACCACAACCACAGAAGTCTGGAAGCCATTCATTGACATACAAACCTGTAAGTTATGTTTTACTTTTTCAATATATATATATATATATATATATATATATATAGATGTAAAAGACTAAAAATGTGCAGTTTGAAATTTTCTTCTAAAATGAGTATATTTTAAGGCCTAAGTGTCTTCAAGACTAAGTGTCGTATTAACAGGTGCAGACCAGCATGGTGGATTTGTGCCTTGGGGATGAGACAACGACATCCCAGACCTTCTCCATTGTTACGGGCCGTGCCACTGAAGCCACTGCCTTGTTGCCTGGAAATTTCTCCAGCTTGCAGTATATTATATTGATGGACATAAGTCTTCATGTGTGAATTTTATTTTTTCAGTTTTTTGTGGCCAATTGTAACATGTTTTAAATTGTCATATGTATTGTCTGGTGGACACTTTGTTTGGCTTAGTTTTAATAGCACAATGTTTGGAATGATTCTCATGTGGTAATCATTCATTTTTGAGTGTTCTGCTGCTGCAATGTTGACAAAGAATCGGAATCTACAGTGCCTAGTTTACACAGTTTTGTGTTTTAAAGTAACTGATCTACTAAAATTGTTGTTGTATGTGTCTGTAATGGTTACACAAAATGTTTTACAGCTGCACCCATTTGAAAATTGTTTTAAAAAGAAATAAAACTCGTTAAATTGATGTTTACAGTTGCATTTTTTTTGTGTTTTTCTAACTGTATTACAGAAAAGCAATAATAATTTTACATTCTTCTGTGATTATTTATTATTATTGGTAAATATAAAGGTAGCAAGGCAACGAGACAAAAAATAACCCAATGATTAGGTTATGTTTAACCCAGCAACACAGTTAACCTGACCCACTGGTTGGGTCAAATAAACAACCCAGCATTCTGGGTCAAATGGTTAAACCCAGCACTTGGGTCAAAACAACCCAACGCGTGTTCTGTCCCATAGTTACCCAGCGGCTGGGTTAAGGTTGGGTTATTTTTTAACCCAGCACTTTTTAGAGTGCACTAAGTGACCCTCGTTTAGCATTCCTCATGTTAACATTATTATTAGGAAAACAGCCCAATATGTAAATCACATACGGTCATGATCGTATGTCTGTCGTAATATCTAGACATTAAGTGTTTCTCTAGGTTTGTTATGAATGGATCAGAAGTGTAGTAGAAGAGAGACAGGCATATTAGGAAGATAATATGAGTGAGAGACGAGCAGTGAATCAGCTTCATTTACTGTAACTGAACACGAGCACACAAATGCAGTAAACCATCCAGTAATCACACATCTATTCTAACACAACTAAACAGGGAAATGTTCCACAGACCATCTTTAACTAACACTAGTGATGTTACCTTCAACAAGGATGCTCCAAAGCTTGTATCAAAAAAATGACACATTTCACATTGAAGTACTGCATCAGAGCTTGATTCGTTTTAAGAAAAGCAAGTGATCTATGACGTCCGAAGCTTCATTCACCTGAAAACCATGCGCTTGTTTCAGTATCTGGTTCAAACGAAGCGAAGCCCAGTGCCATTTCCTTTACATTATAGTACATTTTAATGTGTTAGCATTGTTTATGAATTTATCTTTTAGTTGTAATTTCTATATTGAGCTCAAAAATTAACTTTGAAGAAAAAGTCTAAGGACTGAGGCAGAGTTCAAATAAACATATCATAGATTTCATTTATGAATTTATGTTTTATTTATTTTAATATTTTAGTGCTAGTACACCAACATAAATAATTGACTTTGACAATGACCATTATTTATATACAATAAAATAAAACAAAGAATCATTTGTAGAACCAGATGTGAAACCAGCGGCTGCAATGGAGCACAGCACTTTGGAAGGTGTTATTCATTTTCACTAGATGGCCACAACATGAACCTTTTTCCGATACAATTGTGTTGAAAGCTTCACTAGTTCAGAACGCTTCACTTAGCCATCACTAACTAACCCACAAAATATAAACCCATTTACAAGAGCAGCACTTACTCACCTCACCTGCCACCATGCTGCTGGATCCGGTTAAGAAACCAGAATGATTGTGGAATGAGCCTTTATATCTGTGCTGCAGTGCATCATGGGAAATGGGAGAAACCAAGTTTGGGGGTGTTTTAAAAGTTAGGCTCAGTTACTTCCCATAACACCCGATGTACTCAGTGCATCGTCAGAAGAATGGCATCTACACTAATATTAGTCTGTTTCTTTCTTATTCTAT